>NW_017196910.1:0-8304 GCF_001704415.2 Capra hircus
CTGTGGATTGCCTCTCCAGTGCTGACATGCATCTTGGGGTACTTCTGGAGTCTCCCAGCGGAGTCAGTCCTCTTATCTAGTGGGGGCATGCACGTGCTCTTTCCTCCCGAGCTGCTTAGCAGCAGTGTCACGATACCCGTCGAGTGGATTAAGGGATCTGTGCTTTCCTTCGAGGCTTTCCTATGAGTCTTTCCCACGAGGCTTTCCCACAGAACTGTCCCACGTGCCACTCTGGTGTGACTCGATCCTCGCTTGAAAGTCGAGGCAGTGCAGGGAATACAGGTTCCTGGAATGGACTGAGACAACCTGGGGGACTCTGGGAATGTGGCAGTTACCTGGAGTTCCTCTCGCTTTTCCTCTGGAGAGCGCCTCCTCTTGAGATGGGACGGGAATGCCGCGAATTCTTTTCCCGACCACGCAGGGAAAGGATCCCTACCTCTCGAGCTAGGAGGCGGAAACGGGGCTCCTCTGTGATGTTGGCGGGACTCTCCGTGCTTCCTCTCGAGTGGAGACGGGTATGTCGGGGAACTTCCTGAGTTGCAGCAAGGGTGTGAAGGATCCTTTTGGAAGTTCCAGAGTGTTAGGTGTGATTAGCCTCGAGAGCACTCAGCGGAAATGGGCCTCATCTCGCCTGGAGGGGAGAACCTCCTGGATTTCTCAGAGATATGCGGCAGGTATGCTCTCGACTTACGACGGGGACCTCAGGGACCCCGCTCTGGTGGCCTCTAGGAAATGGCCAGTCCCCATGCGAGTTGCTCTGGGGCCTCTCGGGATTCCTCTCCCGTCGATGCCGGCGGCCTAAGACCATTGTGTGGAATCGGTGCCCGGAACCTGAGGATTTCCTCTCCCAGTGCTGACATGGATCTTGGGGTACTTCTGGAAGTCTCCCCCAGTGGGAGTCAGTCCTCGTCTCGAGTGGAGGCATGCACCGTGCGCTTTCCTACCCGTAGCTGTAGCAGCAGTGTCACTGCTCCCTTCGCGTGGATCAAGGATCAGTGGCTTTCCCTCGTAAGGCTTTCCCCACGAGGCTTTCCCACGAGGCTTTCCCACAGGGCTTGTCCCACGTGCCACCGTGGTGTGAGTCGATCCTCGGCTTGAAAGTCGAGGCAGTGCAGGGAAAACAGGTTTCCCTGGAATGGACTGAAACATCTGAGGGGACTCTGGGAATGGTGGCACGACCCTGGAGTTCCTCTTGCCTTTCCTGTGGAGAGCGCTCCTCCTCTTGAGATGCGACGGGAACGTCGGGGAATTCTTTCCCGACCACGCAGGGAAAGGATCCCTCCTCTCGAGCTAGGAGGCGGAAACGGGGCTCCTCTGGATATGGGCGGGACTCTCGTGCTTCCTCTCGAGTAGAGCCGGGTATGTCGGGGAAGTCTTTGAGTTGCAGCAAGGGTGTGAAGGATCCTTTGGAAGTTCCAGATGTTAGATGTGATTAGCGTCGAGTTGCCTCAGCGGAAATGAGCCTCATCTCGCCTGGAGGGGAGAACCTCCAGGATTTTCTCGAGGTTGTGGCAGGTGCTCTCGACTTACGACGGGGACCTCAGGGACCCGCTCTGGTGGCCTCAGGAAAGGCCAGTCCCCATGCGAGTTGCTCGTGGCCTCTCGGGATTCCTCTCCCGTCGATGCCGGGGCCTAAGACCTTGTGTGAAGTCGGTGCCAGAACCTGAGGATTCCTCTCCAGTGCTGACATGGATCTTGGGGTACTTCTGAAGTCTCCCCAGGGGAGTCAGGCCTCGTCTCGTGTGGGGGAATGCACCTGCACTTTCCCCCTGAGCTGTAGCTGCAGTGTCGCGCTTCCCTTCCCGTGGATCAAGCGATCTGTGCTTTCCCCTCGAGGCTTTCCCACGAAGCTTTCCCACAGGGCTGTCCCACGTGCCACCTGTGGTTTGAGTCGATCCTCGGCTTGAAAGTCGAGGCAGTGCAGGGAAAACAGGTTTCCCTGGAATGGACTGAGACATCTGGGGGACTGTGGGAATGGTGGCCACGACCCTGGAGTTCCTCTCGCCTTTCCTGTGGAGAGCGCCTCCTCTTGAGATGCGACGGGAACGCCGGGAATTCTTTCCCGACCACGGAGGGAAAGGATCCCTCCTCTCGAGCTAGGAGGCGGAAACGGGGCTCCTCTGGATGTTGGCGGGACTCTCGTGCTTCCTCTCGAGTGGAGCCGGGTATGTCGGTGAGTTATTTGAGTTGCAGCAAGGGTGTGAAAGGACCCTTTGGAAGTTCCAGATGTTAGATGTGATTAGCCTCGAGACGCCTCAGCACAAATGCGCCTCATCTCGCCTGGAGGGGAGAACCTCCTGGATTTTCTCGAGTTTCGGCAGGTGCTCTCGACTTACGATGGGGACCTCAGAGTCCCGCTCTGGTGGCCTCAGGAAAGGCCAGTCCCCATGCGAGTTGCTCGCGGGCCTCTCGGGATTTCTCTCCGCCGATGCCGGGGCCTAAGACCTTGTGTGGATTCGGTGCCGGAACCTGAGGATTCCTCTCCAGTGCTGACATGGACCTTCAGGTACTTCTGGAGTCTCCGCAGGGGAGTCAGTCCTCGTCCCGATTGGTGGCATGCACGTGTGCTTTCCTCCCGAGCTGTAGCAGCAGTGTCACGTTCCCTTCCCGTGGATCAAGGGATCTGTGGCTTTCCCTGGAGGCTTTCACACGAGGCTTTCCCACGAGGCTTTCCCACATGGTTGTCCTACGTGCCACCGTGATGTGAGTCGATCCACGGCTTGAATGTCGAGGCAGTGCAGGGAAAACAAGATTTCCCTGGAATGGACTCAGACATCTGGGGGACTCAGGGAATGTGGCACGACCCTGGAGTTCCTCTCGCCTTTACTGTGGAGAGCGCCTCCTCCTGAGATGCGACGGGAACGCCGGGAATTCTTTGCCGACCACGAAAGGAAAGGATCCCTCCTCTCGAGCTAGGACGCGGAAACGGGGCCCCTCTGGATGTAGGCGGGACTCTCGTGCTTCCTCTTGAGTGGAGACGGGTATGTCGGGGAACTTCTTGAGTTGCAGCAAGGCTGTGAAGGACCCTTTGGAAGTTCCAGAGATTAGGGGTGATTAGCTTCCAGTCGCCTCAGCGGAAATGGGCCTCATCTCGCCTGGAGGGGACTACCTCCTGGATTTTCTCGAGATAGGGCAGTTGCTGTCGACTTACGACGGGGACCTCAACGACCCGCTCTGGGGGCCTCAGAAAAGGCCACTCCCTATGCGAATTGCTCGGGGCCTCTCGGGATTCCTCTCCCGTCGATGCCGGGGCCTAAGACCTTGTGTGGAGTCAGTGCCGGAACCTGAGGTTTCCTCTGCAGTGCTGACATGGATCTTGGGGTACTTCTGGAGTCTCCCCAGGGGAGTCAGTCCTCGTCTCGAGTGGGGGCATGCACGTGCTCTTTCCTCCCGAGCTGTAGCCGCAGTGTCACGCTTCCCTACGCGTGGATCAAGGGATCTGTGGCTTTCCCTCGAGGCTTTCCCACGAGGCTTTCCCACGAGGCTTTCCCACAGGGCTGTCCAACCTGCCATCGCGGTGTGAGTCGATCCTCGGCTTGAAAGTGGAGGCAGTGCAGGGAAAACAGGTTTCCTTGGAATGGACTGAGACATCTGGGGGACTCTGGGAATGGGGCCTGATACTGGAGTTCCTCTCGCCTTTACTGTGGAGAGCGCCTCCTCTTGAGATGAGACGGGAACGCTAGGAATTCTTTCCGGACCACGCAGGGAAAGGATCCCTCCTCTCGAGCTAGCAGGCGGAAACGGGGTCACTCTCGATACGGGTGGGTCGCTCGGGTTCCTCTTGAGTGGAGACGGGTATGTCGGGGAACTTCTTGAGTTGCAGCAAGGGTGTGAAGGACCCTTTGGAAGTTCCAGAGTTTAAGTCTGATTACCCCCTAGTTGTCTCAGCCGAAATGGGCCTCATCTCGCCTGGAGGGGAGAACCTCCTGGATTTTCTCGAGTTGCGGCAGGTGCTCTCGACTTACGACTGGGACCTCAGGGACCCCCTCTGGTGGCCTCAGGAAAGGCCAGTCCCCATGCGAGTTTCTCCCGGGCCTCTCGGGATTCCTCTCCCGTCGATGCTGGGGCCTAAGACCTTGTGTGGACTCAGTGACGGAACCTGAGGATTCCTCTCCAGTGCCGACATGGATCTTGTGGTACTTCTGGAGTCTCCCCAGGGGAGTCAGTCCTTGTCTCGAGAGGGGGCATGCACGTGCGATTTCCTCCCGAGCTGTAGCAGCAGTGTCATGCTTCCCTTTTCGTGGATCAACGGATCTGTGGCTTTCCCTCTAGACTTTCCCATGACGCTTTCCCACGAGGCTTCCGACAGGGCTTTCCCACGTGCCACTGTGGTGTGAGTCGATCCTTGGCATTAAAGTCGAGGCAGTGAAGGGAAAACAGATTTCCCTGGAATGGACTCAGACATCTGGGGGACTCAGGGAATGTGGCACGACTCTGGAGTTCCTCTCGCCTTTCCTGTGGAGAGCGCCTCCTCTTGAGATGCGACGGGAACCCGGGAATTCTTTCCCGACCACGCAGGGAAACGATCCCTCCTCTCGAGCTAGGAGGCGGAAACAGGGCTCCTCTGGATGTGGGCGGGACTCTCGTGCTTCCTCTCGAGTGGAGACGGGTATGTCGGGGAACTTCTTGAGTTGCAGCAAGGGTGTGAAGGACCCTATTTAAGTTCCAGAGGTTAGGTGTGATTAGCCTCGAGATGCCTCAGCGAAAATCGGCCTCATCTCGCGTGACGGGGAGAACCTCCTGGATTTTCTCGAGTTGCGGCAGGTGCTCTCAACTTACGACGGGGACCTCAGGGACCCGCTCTGGTGGCCTCAGGAAAGGCCAGTCCCCAGCGAGTTGCTCGTGGTCATCTCGGGATTCATCTCCCGTCGATGCCGGGGCCTAAGATCTTGTGTGGAGTCGCTGTCGGAACCTGAGGATTCCTCTCCTGTGCTGACATGGATCTTCGGATATTTCTGGAGTCTTCCCCAGGGGAGTCAGTCCTCGTCTCGAGTGGGGGCTTGCACTTGCGCTTTCCTCCCGAGCTGTAGCAGCAGTGTCACGCTTCCCTTCGCTTGGATCAAGGGATCTGTGGCTTTCCCTCGAGGCTTGCCCACGAGGCTTTCCCACAGGGTTGTCCCACAAGCCACCGTGGTGTGAGTCGATCCTCGGCTTGAAAGTCGTGGCAGTTCAGGGAAAACAGGTTTCCCTGGAATGGACTGAGACATCTGGGGGACTCTGGGAATGGGGGCACGACCCTGGATTACCTCTCGCCCTTCCTGTGGAGAGCCCCTCCTCTTGAGATGCGACGGGAACGCCGGGAATTCTTTCCCGACCACGCAGGGAAAGGATCCCAGCTCACGAACTAGTAGGCGGAAACGGGGCTCCTCTCGGATGAGGGAGGGACTCTCCTCATTCCTCTCGAGTGGAGACGGGTATGTCGGGGAACTTCTTGAGTTGCAGCAAGGGTGTGAAGGATCCTTTGGACGTTCCAGAGGTTAGATGTGATTACCCTCGAGACGCCGCTCTGGAAATGGGCATCATCTCGCTTAGAGGGGAGAACCTCCTGGATTTTCTCGAGTTGCGTCAGGTGCCCTCGACTTACGAGGGGGCCCAAAGGGACCCGCTCTGGTGGCCTCAGGAAAGGTCAGTCCCCATGGGAGTTGCTCGGGGGCCTCTCGGTATTGCTCTGCCATCGATGCCAGGGCCTAAGACCTTGTGTGGAGTCGGTGCTGGAACCTGAGGATTTCTCTCCAGTGCTGACATGGATCGTGGGGTACTTCTGGAGTCTCCCCAGGGGAGTCAGTCCTCGTCTTGAATGGGGGCATGCACGTGCGCTTTCCTCCCGAGCTGTAGCAGCAGTGTCACGCTTCCCTTCGCATGGATCAAGGGATCTGTGGCTTTCCCTCGAGGCTTTCCCACGAGGCTTTCCCACGAGGCTTTCCTACAGGGCTAGTCCCACGTGCCACCGTGGTGAGAGTGGAACCTCGGCTCTAAATTCGAGGCAGTGCAGGGAAAACAGGTTTCCCTGGAATGGACTGAGACATCTGGGGGCACTCTGGGAATGGTGGCACGACCCTGGAGTTCCTCTCGCTTTTTCTGTGGAGAGCGCCTCCTCTTGATATGTGACGGGAATGCCGGGAATTCTTTCCCGTACACGCAGGGAAAGGATCCCTACTCTCGAGGTAGGAGGCAGAAACGGGGCTCCTCTGGATGTGGGCGGGACTCTCGTGCTTCCTCTCGAGTGGAGACGGGTATGTCGGGGAACTTCTTGAGTTGCAGCAAGAATGTGAAGGACCCTTTGGAAGTTCCAGAGGTTAGGTGTGATTAGCTTCGAGACGCCTCAGCGGACATGGGCCTCATCTCGCCTGGAGGAGAGAACCTCCTGGATTTTCTCGAGTTGCGGCAGGTGCTCTCGACTTACGACGGGGACCTCAGGGACCCGATCTGGTGGCCTCAGGAAAGGCCAATCCCCATTCGAGTTTCTCGGGGGCCACTCGTGATTCCTCTCCCGTCGATACCGGGGCCTAAGACCTTGTGTGGAGTCGGTGCCGGAAACTGAGGATTCCTCTCCAGTGATGACATGGATCTTGGGGTACTTCTGGAGTTTCCCCAGGCGAGTCAGTCCTCGTCTCAAGTGGGGGCATGCACGTGGGCTTTCCTCCCGAGCTGGAGCAGCAGGGTCACGCTTCCCTTCGTGTGGATCAAGGGATCTGTGGCTTTCCCTCGAGGCTTTCCCACGAGGCTTTCCCACTAGGCTTTCCCACAAGGCTGTCCCACGTGCCACCGTGGTGTGTGTCGATGTCGATCCTCGGCTTGAAAGTCGAGGCAGTGCAGGGAAAAAAGTTTTCCCTGGAATGGACTGAGACATCTTGGGGACTCTGGGAATGGTGGCACGACCCTGGAGTTCCCCTCGCCTTTCCTGTGGAGAGTGCCTCCTCTTGAGATGCGACGGGAACTCCGGGAATTCTTTCCCGACCACGCAGGGAAAGGATCCCTCCTCTCGAGCTAGAAGGCGGAAACGGGGATCCTCTGGATGTGGGCGGGACTCTCGTGCTTTCTCTCGAGTGGAGACGGGTATGTCGGCGAACTTCTTGAGTTGCAGCAAGGGTGTGAAGGACCCTTTGGAAGTTCCAGAGGTTAGGTGTGATTAGCCTGGAGACGCCTCAGCGGAAATGGGCCTCATCTCGCCTGGAGGGGAGAACGTCCTGGATTTTCTCGAATTGTGGCAGGTGCTCTCGACTTACGACGGGGACCTCAGGGACCCACTCTGGTGGCCTCAGGAAAGGCCAGTCCCCATGCGAGTTCCTTGGGGGCCTCTCGGGATTCCTCTCCCGTCGAAGCCTGGGCCTAAGACCTTGTGTGGAGTCGGTGCCGGAACCTGAGGATTCCTCTCCAGTGCTGACATGGATCTTGGGGTACTTCTGGAGTCTCCCCAGGGGAGTCAGTCATCGTCTCGAGAGGGGGCATGCACGTGTGCTTTCCTCCCGAGCTGTAGCAGCACTGTCACGCTTCCCTTCGCGTGGATCAAGGGATCTGTGGCTTTCCCTCGAGGCTTTCCCTCGAGGCTTTCTCACGAAGCTTTCCCACGATGCTTTCCCACAGGGCTGTCCCACGTGCCACCGTGGTGTGAGTGCGATCCTCCGGCTTGAACGTCCAGGCAGTGCAGGGAAGACAGGTTTCCCTGGAAAGGACTGAGACATCTGGGGAACTCTGGGAATGGTGGCACGACCCTTGATTCCCTCTCGGCTTTCATGTGGAGATCGCCTCCTCTTGAGATGCCACGGGAACGCCAGGAATTATTTCCCGACCCTGCAGGGAAAGGATCCCTCCTCTCGAGCTAGGAGGCGGTAACGGGGCTCCTCTGGATGTGGGCGGGACGCTCGTGCTTCCTCTCGAGTGGAGACGGGTATGAACGGGAACTTCTTGAGTTGCAGGAAGGGTGTGACGGACCCTTTGTAAGTTCCAGAGGTTAGTTGTGATTAGCCTTGAGACACCTCAGCGGAAATGTGCCTCATCTCGCCTGGAAGGGAGAACCTCCTGGATTTTCTCGAGTTGCGGCAGGTGCTCTCGACTTACGACGGGGACCTCAGGGACCCGCTCTGGTGGCCTCAGGAAAGGCCAGTCCCCATGCCAGTTTCTCGGGGGCCTCTCGGGATTCCCCTCACTTCGATGCCGGGACTAAGACCTTTTGTGGAGTCTGTGCCGGAACCTGAGGATTCCTCTCCCAGTGCTGACATGGACCTTGAGCGTACTTCTGGAGTGTCCGCAGGGGAGTCAGTCCTCGTCCCAGAGAGAGATATGCCCGCCACCCCTCGAGATGAA
>NW_017196911.1:0-8304 GCF_001704415.2 Capra hircus
CCCCAGCAAGGCTTGCAGCAGCACGCGACTGGGCTGTCTCCTCTTCCCGGAGGAGGCTCCCTTCCACTTGTGCTGTGCACTCGGCTTCCAGGCGGAGCCATACCTCGCCTCCTGCAGGTCTTGGCTCAGGGGTTACTTCCCTGAGCTGGGGTTGTGGGCGGGAACCCAGACACGCAGGGCAGGCCCCAACAACCTGCACACAGCTCTGCTGGGGAGAAGACATTAGGGAACCTATGTCTTTCAGGCAAAATGATGGGAGACCAAAAGTGAGTCGCCAGGCTGCTGGCTGCAGACACCACCCAGGGGGCACTGGGTGCATGGTGCTCTCAATGTGGCGCTGAGTCTGGACAGCCAAGCAACAGCTGAAGGAGCTCTGCAGATGCCCTTCCCTTCCCGCCGACAGAGCTCTCAGTGCTGGAGCCCTTGGAAGTGTGGAACTCAGCGATCCCTAAGCCCTCCCAAACATATGTCTCTGCTGGGGAGGAGAGTGCTAGGGAACCTACCTGTGTGAGGCAGCTTCTGGGCCCGCAGAGTCAGCATCTGGGTGTGCGGGGCGGCAGACACCAGTCAGGGGCCCTGGGAGACTGGTACTCTTCGTGCTGCACTAAGTCTGGGCGGCCAAGGCAACCGCTGGAGGAGCCCTGCAGTTGCCCTTCCATTCCCTCTGACAGAGCTCTCACTGCTGGAGCCCTTGGCAGTGGGCAACCAACCAGCCCCAAAGCTCCCAAGGACTCTTGGAACCTAAGTACAAAGAAAGGCAGGAGCAGAGGTGAAGACAGAAGGCGCGAGTGGCATCTCCAGGCTCGAGCTGCTGCTCCGGGGGGGAGCCTAAAAGCAGGGCAAGTCTGGCAAGGCTCGCGCACATAAGAGCAGCCACGCACCCAGGAACCCTGCCAGATCGGGCCTCTAAGCAGAGCTAGAGCTCTGCCGTATTGGAGGCGCACTTGGCTGCGTGCAAGCAGGGCTTTCAGCTTGTCGGGACTGGGCTGCCTCCTCTTCCCCCGTGGAGGCTCGCTTCCATGCTGGCTGTGCACTCGCCTATCAGGCGGGGGCTCAGGGCTCCTCCAGCAGGTCTTGCCTCAGGGGCTGCTTCCCCTGAGTTGGGGCTGTGGCAGGAACCCAGACACGCAGGATCAGCCCCAAACACCTGCACATGTCTCTGCTGGGGAGGAGAGTGCTAGGGAACCTACGTCTGTCATACACTTCTGGGGCACCCCAAGGAATCAGCCTCCGGTGTGCGGGGCTGAAACCCCAGCCAGGGGCCCTGGAGCCTGGTGCTCTCCGTGCGGCGCTGATTCTAGGCGCCAGAACCGCTGGAGGAGCCTGCAGTTGCCCTTCCCTTCCTCTGACAGAGCTCTCACTGCTGGAGCCCTTGGCAGTGTGCAACCCACCACCCCTAAGCCCTCCCCCCAACGCCTGGCACCTATGTGCAAAGGCAAGGCAGGATTGGAGCTGAGGCAAGGAAGGCACCAGTGGCGTCTCCCAGGCTCGCTCAGACAGCTCCTTCCTGGGGAGGGAGCCTAAAAGCAAGGCAAGTCTGGGCAAGGCGAGCCCCCGGCGAGCAGCCTCGCAGAAACTCTGCCAGATCGGGGCTCTGAGCAGAGCTAGAGCTCTGCCGTACTGGAGGCCACTTAGCTCCGTGCAAGCAGGGCTTTCCTCTTGACTGGGCTCGGCTGCCTCCTCTTCCCGAGGAGGCTCGCTACACCTGCTGGCTGTGCTCTCGCCTATCAGGCGGGCGCAGGGCTCCTCCAGCAGGTCTTGCCTCAGGGGCTGCTTCCCCTGAGTTGGGCTGTGGGCGGGAACCCAGACACGCAGGATAGGCCCAACCACCTGCACATGTCTCTGCTGGGAGGAGAGTGCTAGGGAACCTACGTCTCTCACACACTTTCTAGGCACCCACGGAGTCAGCCTCTGGGAGTGTGGGGATGCAAAACCCAGCCAGGGGCCCTTGGAACCTGGTGCTCTCCGTGCGGAGCTTTGTCTGGGCGGCCAAGGAACCGCTGAAGGAGCCCTGCTGTTGCCCTTCGCTTCCCTCTGACAGAGCTTTCACTGCTGGAGCCCTTGGCAGTGTGCAACCCACCCAGCCCTAAGCCCTCCTCAAGGACGCTTGGGACCTAAGTGCAAAGGCAAGGCAGGGGTAGAGCTGAAGCCAGGAAGGCGCCAGTGGCGTTTCCGAGCCTCACACAGCCTGCTCCTTCCTGGGGAGGGAGCCTTAAAGCAAGGCAAGTCTGCGCAAGGCTCGCCTATGGCAGAGCATCTTGGTGCCAGGAACTCTGCCAGATCGGGCCTCTGAACAGAGCTAGAGATCTGCCGTACTGGAGTCGCACTTAGCTTCGTGAAGCAGGGATTTCAGCTTGACGGGGACTTGCTGCCTCCTCTTCCCCGAGGAGGCTCGCTTCCCTGCTGGCTGTGCACTCGCCTATCAGGCGGGGGCGCAGGGCTCCTCCAGCAGGTCTTGCCTCAGGGCTGCTTCCCCTGAGTTGGGGCTGGGCAGGAACCCAGACACGCAGGATCAGGCCCAAACACCTGCACATGTCTCTGCTGGGGAGGAGAGTGCTAGGGAACCTACGTCTGTCATACACTTTCTGGGCACCCAAGGAATCAGCCTCCGTGTGTGCGGGGCTGAAAACCCCAGCCAGGGGCCTGGGAGCCTGGTGCTCTCCGTGTGGCGCTGAATCTGGGCGGCCAAGCAACCGCTGGAGGAGCCCTGCAGTTGCCCTTCCCTTCCCTCTGACAGAATTCTCACTGCTGGAGCCCTTGGCAGTGTGCAACCCACCAGCCCCTAAGCTCTCCTTAAGGAGGACTGGGACCTAAGTGCAAAGGCAAGGCAGGATTGGAGCTGAGGCAAGAAAGGCGCCAGTGGCGACTCCCAGGCTCCTGCTGCCTGCTCCTTCCTGGAGAGGCAGCCTAAAAGCAAGGCAAGTCTGGGCAAGGCTAGCCCCCGGCAGAGCAGCCTCGCGCCAGGAACTCTGCCAGATCGGGGCTCTGAGCAGAGCTAGAGCTCTGCCGTACTGGAGGCGCACTTAGCTCCGTGCAAGCAGGGCTTTCAACTTGACGGGGCTGGGCTGCCTCCTCTTCCCCGAGGAGGCTCGCTTCCTGCTGGCTGTGCACTCGCCTATCAGGCGGGGGCGCAGGGCTCCTCCAGCAGGTCTTGCCTCAGGGGCTGCTTCCCCTGAGTTGGGGCTGTGGGCAGGAACCCAGACACGCAGGATCAGGCCCCAACCACCTGCACATGTCTCTGCTGGGGAGGAGAGTGCTAGGGAACCTACGTCTGTCATACACTTTCTGGGCACCCAAGGAATCAGCCTCCGTGTGTGCGGGGCTGAAAACCCCAGCCAGGGGCCCTGGGAGCCTGGTGCTCTCGGTGCGGCGCTGATTCTAGGCGGCCTAGAAACCGCTGGAGGAGCCCTGCAGTTGCCCTTCCCTTCCCTCTGACAGAGCTCTCACTGCTGAAGCCCTTGGCAGTGTGCAACCCACCACCCCTAAGCCCTCCCCAACGACGCCTGGCACTATGTGCAAAGGCAAGGCAGGATTGGAGCTGAGGCAAGGAAGGCACCAGTGGCGTCTCCCAGGCTCGCTCAGACAGCTCCTTCCTGGGGAGGGAGCCTAAAAGCAAGGCAAGTCTGGGCAAGGCGAGCCCCCGGCCGAGCAGCCTCGCGCCAGAAACTCTGCCAGATCGGGGCTCTGAGCAGAGCTAGAGCTCTGCCGTACTGGAGGCCCACTTAGCTCCGTGCAAGCAGGGCTTTCCTCTTGACTGGGCTCGGCTGCCTCCTCTTCTCCCGAGGAGGCTCGCTACACTGCTGGCTGTGCTCTCGCCTATCAGGCGGGCGCGCAGGGCTCCTCCAGCAGGTCTTGCCTCAGGGGCTGCTTCCCCTGAGTTGAGGCTGTGGGCGGGAACCCAGACACGCAGGATAAGGCCCCAACCACCTGCACATGTCTCTGCTGGGGAGGAGAGTGCTAGGGAACCTACGTCTCTCACACACTTTCTAGGCACCCACGGAGTCAGCCTCTGGGAGTGTGGGGATGCAAAACCCAGCCAGGGGCCCTTGGAACCTGGTGCTCTCCGTGCGGAGCTTTGTCTGGGCGGCCAAGGAACCGCTGAAGGAGCCCTGCTGTTGCCCTTCGCTTCCCTCTGACAGAGCTTTCACTGCTGGAGCCCTTGGCAGTGTGCAACCCACCAGCCCCTAAGCCCTCCTCAAGGACGCTTGGGACCTAAGTGCAAAGGCAAGGCAGGGGTAGAGCTGAAGCCAGGAAGGCGCCAGTGGCGTTTCCGAGCCTCACACAGCCTGCTCCTTCCTGGGGAGGGAGCCTTAAAGCAAGGCAAGTCTGCGCAAGGCTCGCCTATGGCAGAGCATCTTGGTGCCAGGAACTCTGCCAGATCGGGCCTCTGAACAGAGCTAGAGATCTGCCGTACTGGAGTCGCACTTAGCTTCGTGTAAGCAGGGATTTCAGCTTGACGGGGACTTGCTGCCTCCTCTTCCCCCGAGGAGGCTCGCTTCCCTGCTGGCTGTGCACTCGCCTATCAGGCGGGGCGCAGGGCTCCTCCAGCAGGTCTTGCCTCAGGGGCTGCTTCCCCTGAGTTGGGGCTGTGGGCAGGAACCCAGACACGCAGGATCAGGCCCCAAACACCTGCACATGTCTCTGCTGGGGAGGAGAGTGCTAGGGAACCTACGTCTGTCATACACTTTCTGGGCACCCAAGGAATCAGCCTCCGTGTGTGCGGGGCTGAAAACCCCAGCCAGGGGACCTGGGAGCCTGGTGCTCTCCGTGTGGCGCTGAATCTGGGCGGCCAAGCAACCGCTGGAGGAGCCCTGCAGTTGCCCTTCCCTTCCCTCTGACAGAATTCTCACTGCTGGAGCCCTTGGCAGTGTGCAACCCACCAGCCCCTAAGCTCTCCTTAAGGAGGACTGGGACCTAAGTGCAAAGGCAAGGCAGGATTGGAGCTGAGGCAAGAAAGGCGCCAGTGGCGACTCCCAGGCTCCTGCTGCCTGCTCCTTCCTGGAGAGGCAGCCTAAAAGCAAGGCAAGTCTGGGCAAGGCTAGCCCCCGGCAGAGCAGCCTCGCGCCAGGAACTCTGCCAGATCGGGGCTCTGAGCAGAGCTAGAGCTCTGCCGTACTGGAGGCGCACTTAGCTCCGTGCAAGCAGGGCTTTCAACTTGACGGGGCTGGGCTGCCTCCTCTTCCCCGAGGAGGCTCGCTTCCCTGCTGGCTGTGCACTCGCCTATCAGGCGGGGGCGCAGGGCTCCTCCAGCAGGTCTTGCCTCAGGGGCTGCTTCCCCTGAGTTGGGGCTGTGGGCAGGAACCCAGACACGCAGGATCAGGCCCCAACCACCTGCACATGTCTCTGCTGGGGAGGAGAGTGCTAGGGAACCTACGTCTGTCATACACTTTCTGGGCACCCAAGGAATCAGCCTCCGTGTGTGCGGGGCTGAAAACCCCAGCCAGGGGCCCTGGGAGCCTGGTGCTCTCGGTGCGGCGCTGATTCTAGGCGGCCTAGAAACCGCTGGAGGAGCCCTGCAGTTGCCCTTCCCTTCCCTCTGACAGAGCTCTCACTGCTGAAGCCCTTGGCAGTGTGCAACCCACCACCCCCTAAGCCCTCCAAACGACGCCTGGCACCTATGTGCAAAGGCAAGGCAGGATTGGAGCTGAGGCAAGGAAGGCACCAGTGGCGTCTCCCAGGCTCGCTCAGACAGCTCCTTCCTGGGGAGGGAGCCTAAAAGCAAGGCAAGTCTGGGCAAGGCGAGCCCCCGGCCGAGCAGCCTCGCGCCAGAAACTCTGCCAGATCGGGGCTCTGAGCAGAGCTAGAGCTCTGCCGTACTGGAGGCCCACTTAGCTCCGTGCAAGCAGGGCTTTCCTCTTGACTGGGCTCGGCTGCCTCCTCTTCTCCCGAGGAGGCTCGCTACACTGCTGGCTGTGCTCTCGCCTATCAGGCGGGCGCGCAGGGCTCCTCCAGCAGGTCTTGCCTCAGGGGCTGCTTCCCCTGAGTTGAGGCTGTGGGCGGGAACCCAGACACGCAGGATAAGGCCCCAACCACCTGCACATGTCTCTGCTGGGGAGGAGAGTGCTAGGGAACCTACGTCTCTCACACACTTTCTAGGCACCCACGGAGTCAGCCTCTGGGAGTGTGGGGATGCAAAACCCAGCCAGGGGCCCTTGGAACCTGGTGCTCTCCGTGCGGAGCTTTGTCTGGGCGGCCAAGGAACCGCTGAAGGAGCCCTGCTGTTGCCCTTCGCTTCCCTCTGACAGAGCTTTCACTGCTGGAGCCCTTGGCAGTGTGCAACCACCAGCCCCTAAGCCCTCCTCAAGGACGCTTGGGACCTAAGTGCAAAGGCAAGGCAGGGGTAGAGCTGAAGCCAGGAAGGCGCCAGTGGCGTTTCCGAGCCTCACACAGCCTGCTCCTTCCTGGGAGGGAGCCTTAAAGCAAGGCAAGTCTGCGCAAGGCTCGCCTATGGCAGAGCATCTTGGTGCCAGGAACTCTGCCAGATCGGGCCTCTGAACAGAGCTAGAGATCTGCCGTACTGGAGTCGCACTTAGCTTCGTGTAAGCAGGGATTTCAGCTTGACGGGGACTTGCTGCCTCCTCTTCCCCCGAGGAGGCTCGCTTCCCTGCTGGCTGTGCACTCGCCTATCAGGCGGGGCGCAGGGCTCCTCCAGCAGGTCTTGCCTCAGGGGCTGCTTCCCCTGAGTTGGGGCTGTGGGCAGGAACCCAGACACGCAGGATCAGGCCCCAAACACCTGCACATGTCTCTGCTGGGGAGGAGAGTGCTAGGGAACCTACGTCTGTCATACACTTTCTGGGCACCCAAGGAATCAGCCTCCGTGTGTGCGGGGCTGAAAACCCCAGCCAGGGGCCTGGGAGCCTGGTGCTCTCCGTGTGGCGCTGAATCTGGGCGGCCAAGCAACCGCTGGAGGAGCCCTGCAGTTGCCCTTCCCTTCCCTCTGACAGAATTCTCACTGCTGGAGCCCTTGGCAGTGTGCAACCCACCAGCCCCTAAGCTCTCCTTAAGGAGGACTGGGACCTAAGTGCAAAGGCAAGGCAGGATTGGAGCTGAGGCAAGAAAAGGCGCCAGTGGCGACTCCCAGGCTCCTGCTGCCTGCTCCTTCCTGGAGAGGCAGCCTAAAAGCAAGGCAAGTCTGGGCAAGGCTAGCCCCCGGCAGAGCAGCCTCGCGCCAGGAACTCTGCAGATCGGGGCTCTGAGCAGAGCTAGAGCTCTGCCGTACTGGAGGCGCACTTAGCTCCGTGCAAGCAGGGCTTTCAACTTGACGGGGCTGGGCTGCCTCCTCTTCCCCCGAGGAGGCTCGCTTCCCTGCTGGCTGTGCACTCGCCTATCAGGCGGGGGCGCAGGGCTCCTCCAGCAGGTCTTGCCTCAGGGGCTGCTTCCCCTGAGTTGGGGCTGTGGGCAGGAACCCAGACACGCAGGATCAGGCCCCAAACACCTGCACATGTCTCTGCTGGGAGGAGAGTGCTAGGGAACCTACGTCTGTCATACACTTTCTGGGCACCCAAGGAATCAGCCTCCGTGTGTGCGGGGCTGAAAACCCCCAGCCAGGGGCCCTGGGAGCCTGGTGCTCTCGGTGCGGCGCTGATTCTAGGCGGCCTAGAAACCGCTGGAGGAGCCCTGCAGTTGCCCTTCCCTTCCCTCTGACAGAGCTCTCACTGCTGAAGCCCTTGGCAGTGTGCAACCCACCACCCCCTAAGCCCTCCCCCAACGACGCCTGGCACCTATGTGCAAAGGCAAGGCAGGATTGGAGCTGAGGCAAGGAAGGCACCAGTGGCGTCTCCCAGGCTCGCTCAGACAGCTCCTTCCTGGGGAGGGAGCCTAAAAGCAAGGCAAGTCTGGGCAAGGCGAGCCCCCGGCCGAGCAGCCTCGCGCCAGAAACTCTGCCAGATCGGGGCTCTGAGCAGAGCTAGAGCTCTGCCGTACTGGAGGCCACTTAGCTCCGTGCAAGCAGGGCTTTCTCTTGACTGGGCTCGGCTGCCTCCTCTTCTCCCCGAGGAGGCTCGCTACACTGCTGGCTGTGCTCTCGCCTATCAGGCGGGCGCGCAGGGCTCCTCCAGCAGGTCTTGCCTCAGGGGCTGCTTCCCTGAGTTGAGGCTGTGGGCGGGAACCCAGACACGCAGGATAAGGCCCCAACCACCTGCACATGTCTCTGCTGGGGAGGAGAGTGCTAGGGAACCTACGTCTCTCACACACTTTCTAGGCACCCACGGAGTCAGCCTCTGGGAGTGTGGGGATGCAAAACCCAGCCAGGGGCCCTTGAACCTGGTGCTTCCGTGCGGAGCTTTGTCTGGGCGGCCAAGGAAC
>NW_017196912.1:0-8304 GCF_001704415.2 Capra hircus
CCCCACTAGAGACGAGGACTGACTTACCTGGGAGACTCCAGAAGTTCCCCAAGATCCATGTCAGCACTGGAGAGGAATCCTCAGGCTTCCGGCACCGACTCCACACAAGGTCTTAGGCCCGGCATCGACGGGAGAGGAATCCCGAGAGGCCCCCGAGCAACTCGCATGGGGACTGGCCTTTCCTGAGGCCACGAGAACGGGTCCCTGAGGCCCCCGTCGTAAGACGAGAGCACCTGCCGCAACTCGAGAAAATCCAGGAGTTTCTCCCCTCCAGGCGATATGAGGCCCAATTCCGCTGAGGCCTCTCCAGGCTAATCACATCTAACATCGGGAACTTCCAAAGGGTCCTTCAACCCTTGCTGCAACTCAAGAAGTTCCCCGACATACTCGTCTCCACTCGAGAGGAAGCACGAGAGTCCCGGGCACATTCAGAGGAGCCCCGTTTCCCTGCGTGGTCGGGAAAGAATTCCCGGTGTTCCCGTCGCATCTCAAGAGGAGGCGCTCTCCACAGGAAAGGCGAGAGGAACTCCAGGGTCGTGCCACCATTCCCAGAGTCCCCCAGATATCTCAGTTCATTCCACGGAAAACTGTTTTCCCTGCACTGCGTCGAATTTCAAGCCGAGGATCGACTCACAAAATGGTGGCACGTGGGACAGCCCTGTGGGAAAGCCTCATCGGAAAGCCTCCTGGGATAGCCTAGAGGGAAAGCCACAGATCCCTTGATGCACGCGAAGGGAAGTGTGACACTGCTGCTACAGCTCAGGAGGAAATCGCACGTGCATGCCCTTACTCAAGACGAGGACTGACTCCCCTGGGGAGACTCCAGAAGTACCCCAAGATCCATGTCAGCACTGGAGAGGAATCCTCAGGTTCCGGCACCGACTCCACACAAGATCTTAGGCCCCAGCATCACCGGGAGAGGAATCCCGAGAGGCCCCCGAGTAACTCGCATGCGGACTGGCCTTTCTTGAGGCCACCAGAGCGGGTCCCTGAGGTCCCTGTCGTAAGTTGAGAGCACCTGCCGCAACTCGAGAAAATGCAGGAGGTTCTACCCTCCAGGCGAGATGAGGCCCATTTCCGCTGAGGCGTCTGGAGGTTAATCACATCTAACATCTGGAACTTCCAAAGGGTCCTTCACACCCTTGCTGCAACTCAAGAAGTTCCCCGACATACCCGTCTCCACTCGAGAAGAAGCAGGAGAGTCCCGCCCACATCCAGAGGAGACCCGTTTCCGACTCCTAGCTCGAGAGGAGGGATCCTTTCCCTGCGTGGTGGGGAAAGAATTCCCCGCGTTCCCGTCGCATCTCAAGAGGAGGCGCTCTCCATCGAAAGGCGAGAGGAACTCCAGGGTCGTGCCACCATTCCCAGAGTCCCCCAGATGTCTCAGTCCATTCCAGGGAAACCAGTTTTCCCTGCACTGCCTCGACGTTGAAGCCGAGGATCCACTCACACCACGGTGGCACGTGGGACAGCCCTGTGGGAAAGCCTCGTGGGAAAGGCCTCGTGGGAAAGCCTCAAGGGAAAGCCACAGATCCCTTGATCCACGGGAAGGGAAGCGCGACACTGCTGCTACAGTTCGGGATAAAAGCACACGTGAATGCCCCCAACTCGAGACGAGGACTGACTCCCCTGGGGAGACTCCAGAAGTACCCCAAGATCCATGTCAGCACTGGAGAGGAATCCTCAGGTTCAGGCACCGACTCCACACAAGGTCTTAGGCCCCGGTATCGACGGGAGAGGAATCCCGAGAGGCCCCCGAGCAACTCGCATGGGGACTGGCCTTTCCTGAGGCCACCAGAACGGGTCCCTGAGGTCCCCGTCGTAAGTCGAGAGCACCTGCCACAACTCGAGAAAATCCAGGAGGTTCTCCCCTCCAGGCGAGTTGAGGCCCATTTCCGCTGAGGCGTCTTGAGGATAAACACATCTAACATCTGGAACTTCCAAAGGGTCCTTCAACCCTTGCTGCAACTCAAGAAGTTCCCCGACATACTCTTCTCCACTCGAGAGGAAGCACGAGAGTCCCGGGCACATTCAGAGGAGCCCCGTTTCTGCCTCCTAGCTCGAGAGGAGGGATCCTTTCCCTGCGTGGTCGGGAAAGAATTCCCGGTGTTCCCGTCTCATCTCAAGAGGAGGCGCTCTCCACAGGAAAGGCGAGAGGAACTCCAGGGTCGTGCCACCATTCCCAGAGTCCCCCAGATATCTCAGTCCATTCCACGGAAAACTGTTTTCCCTGCACTGCGTCGAATTTCAAGCCGAGGATCGACTAACAAAATGGTGGCACATGGGACAGCCCTGTGGGAAAGCCTCATCGGAAAGCCTCCTGGGATAGCCTGGAGGGAAAGCCACAGATCCATTGATGCACGTGAAGGAAAGCGTGACACTGCAGCTCCAGCTCAGGAGGAAATCGCACGTGCATGCCCTCACTCAAGACGAGGACTGACTCCCCTGGGGAGACTCCAGAAGTACCCCAAGATCCATGTCAGCACTGGAGAGGAATCCTCAGGTTCCGGCACCGACTCTACACAAGATCTTAGGCCCCGGCATCATCGGTAGAGGAATCTCGAGAGGCCCCTGAGCAACTCGCATGCGGACTGGCCTTTCCTGAGGCCACCAGAGCGGGTCCCTGAGGTCCCAGTCGTAAGTCGAGAGCACCTGCCGAAACTCGAGAAAATGCAGGAGGTTCTACCCTCCAGGCGAGATGAGGCCCATTTCCGCTGAGGCGTCTGGAGGCTAATCACATCTAACATCTGGAACTTCCAAAGGGTCCTTCACACCCTTGCTGCAACTCAAGAAGTTCCCCGACATACTCGTCTCCACTCGAGAAGAAGCACGAGAGTCCCGCCCACATCCAGAGGAGACCCGTTTCCGACTCCTACCTCGAGAGGAGGGATCCTTTCCCTGCTTGGTGGGGAAAGAATTCCCCGCGTTCCCGTCGCATCTCAAGAGGAGGCGCTCTCCATCGAAAGGCGATAGGAACTCCAGGGTCGTGCCACCATTCCCAGCGTCCCCCAGATGTCTCAGTCCATTCCAGGGAAACCAGTTTTCCCTGCACTGCCTCGACTTTGAAGCCGAGGATCCACTCACACCACGGTGGCACGTGGGACAGCCCTGTGGGAAAGCCTCGTGGGAAAGCCTCGTGGGAAAGCCTCGAGGGAAAGCCACAGATTCCCTTGATCCACGCGAAGGGAAGCGCGACCCTGCTGCTACAGCTAGGGAGGAAAGCGCACGTGCATGCCCCCACTCGAGACGAGGACTGACTCCCCTGGGGAGACTCCAGAAGTACCCCAAGATGCATGTCAGCACTGGAGAGGAATCCTCAGGTTCCGGCACCGACTCCACACAAGGTCTTAGGCCCCGGCATCGACGGGAGAAGAATCCCGAGCGGCCCCCGAGCAACTCGCATGGGGTCTGGCCTTTCCTGAGGCCACCAGAGCGGGTCCCTGAGGTCCCCGTCGTAAGTCGAGAGCACCTGCCGCAACTCGAGAGAATCCAGGAGGTTCTCCCCTCCAGGCGAGATGAGGCCCATTACCGCTGAGACGTCTCGAGGCTAATCACACCTAACCTCTGGAACTTCCAAAGGGTCCATTCACACCCTTGCTGCAACTCAAGAAGTTCCCCGACTTACCCGGCTCCACTCGAAAGGAAGCACGAGACTTCTGCCCACATCCAGAGGAGCCCCGTTTGTGCCTCCTAGCTAGAGAGGAGGGATCCTTTTCCTGCGTGTTCGGGAAAGAATTCCTGGTGTTCCTGTCGCATCTCAAGAGGAGGCGCTCTCCACAGGAAAGGCGAGAGGAACTCCAGGGTCGTGCCACAATCCAGAGTCCCCCAGATGTCTCAGTCCATTCCAGGGAAAACTGTTTTCCCTGCACTGCCTCGACTTTCAAGCTGAGGATCGACTCACACCACGGTGGCACGTGGGACAGTCCTGTGGGAAAGCCTCGTGGGAAAGCCTCGTGGGAAAGCCTCGAGGGAAAGCCCCTGATGCCTTGATCCACGCGAAGGGAAGAGTGACACTGCTGCTAAAGCTCGGGAGGAAAGAGCACGTGCATGCCCCCACTCGAGACGAGGACTGACTCCCCTGGGGAGACTCCAGAAGTACCCCAAGATCCATGTCAGCACTGGAGAGGAATCCACAGGTTTCGGCACCGACTCCACACAAGGTCTTAGGCGCCGGCATCGACGGGAGAGGAATCCCAAGAGGCCCCCGAGCAACTCGCATGGGGACTGGCCTTTCCTGAGGCCACCAGAGCGGGTCTCTGAGGTCCCCATCGTAATGCGAAAGCACCTGCCGCAACTCGAGAAAATCCAGGAGGTTCTCCCCTCCAGGACGAGATGAGGCCCATTTCCGCTGAGGCGTCTCGAGTCTAATCACATCTAACATCGGGAACTTCCAAAGGGTCCTTCACACCCTTGCTGCAACTCAAGAAGTTCCTCGACATACCCATCTTCACTCGAGAGGAAGAACGAGCGTCCCGCCTACATCCAGAGGAGCCCCTTTTCCGCCTCATAGCTGAAGACAAGGGATCCTTTCCTTGCGGGGTCGGGAAAGAATTCCCGGCGTTCCCGTCGCATCTCAAGAGGAGGCGCTCTCCACAGGAAAGGCGAGAGGGACTCAAGGGTCGTGTCACCATTCCCAGAGTCCCCTAGATGTCTCAGTCCTTTCCAGGGAAAGCTGTTTTCCCTGCACTGCCTCGACTTTCAAGCCGAGGATCAACTCACACCACGGTGGCACGTGGGACAGCCCTGTGGGAAAGCCTCGTGGGAAAGCCTGGAGTGAAAGCAACAGATCCCTTGATCCACGTCAAGGGAAGCGCAACACTGCTGCTACAGCTTGGGAGGAAAGCACACGTGCATGGCCCCAATCGAGATGAGGACTGACTCCCCTGTGGAGACTACAGAAGTACCCCAAGATCCATGTCAGCACTGGAGAGGAATTCTCAGTTCCGGCACCGACTCCAAACAAGGTCTTAGGCCCCGGCATCGACGGGAGAGGAATCCCGAGAGTCCCCCGAGTAACTCGCTTGCGGACTGGACTTTCCTGAGGCCACCAGAGCGGGTCCCTGAGGTCCCTGGCCTAAGTCGAGAGCACCTGCCGCAACTTGAGAAAATGCAGGAGGTTCTACCCTCCAAGCGAAATGAGGCCCATTTCCGCTGAGGCGTCTGGAGGCTAATCACATCTGACATCTGGAACTTCCAAAGGGTCCTTCACACCCTTGCTGCAACTCAAGAAGTTCCCCGACATACCCGTCTCCACTTGAGAGGAAGCACGAGAGTCCCGCCCACATCCAGAGGAGACCCGTTTCTGACTCCTAGCTCAGGAGGAGGGATCCTTTCTCTGCGTGGTGGGGAAAGAATTCCCCGCGTTCCCGTCGCATGTCAAGAGGAGGCGCTCCCCACAGGAGAGGCGAGAGGAACTCCAGGGTCGTGCCACCATTCCCAGCGTCCCCCAGATGTCTCAGTCCATTCCAGGAAAACCTGTTTCCCTGCACTGCCTCGACTTTGAAGCCGAGGATCCACTCAAACCATGGTGGCACGTGGGACAGCCCTGTGGGAAAGCCTCGTGGGGGAAAGCCACAGATCCCTTGATCCACGCGAAGGGAAGCGTGACACTGCTGCTACAGCTCGGGCAGGAAAGCGCACGTGCATGCCCCCACTCGAGACGAGGACTGACTCCCCTGGGGAGACTCCAGAAGTACCCCAAGATCCATGTCAGCACTGGAGAGGAATCCTCAGGTTCCGGCACCGACTCCACACAAGATCTTAGGCCCCGGCATCGACGGGAGAGGAATCCCGAGAGGCCCCCGAGCAACTCGCATGGGGACTGGCCTTTCCTGAGGCCACCAGAGCGGGTCCCTGAGGTCCCCGTCGTAAGTCGAGAGCACCTGCCGCAACTCGAGAAAATCCAGGAGGTTCTCCCCTCCAGTCGAGATGAGGCCCATTTCCGCTGAGGCGTCTCGAGGCTAATCACACCTAACCTCTGGAACTTCGAAAGGGTCCTTCACACCCTTGCTGCAACTCAAGAAGTTCCCCGACATACCCGTCTCCACTCGAGAGGAAGCACGAGAGTCCCGCCCACATCCAGAGGAGCCCTGGTTTCCGCCTCCTAGCTCGAGAGGAGGGATCCTTTCCCTGCGTGGTCGGAAAGAATTCCCGGCGTTCCCGTCGCATCTCAAGATGAGGCGCTCTCCACAGGAAAGGGCGAGAGGAACTCCAAGTGGTCGTGCCACCATTCGCCAGAGTCCCCAGATGTCTCAGTCCATTCCAGGGAAACCTGTTTTCCCTGCACTGCTTCTCGACTTTCAAGCCGAGGAACGACTCACACCACGGTGGCACGTGGGACAGCCCTGTGGGAAAGCCTCGTGGGAAAGCCTCGTGGGAAAGCCTCGAGGGAAAGCCACAGATCCCTTGATCCACGCGAAGGGAAGCGTGACACTGCTGCTACAGCTCGGCAGGAAAGCGCACGTGCATCGCCCCACTCGAGACGAGGACTGACTCCCCTGGGCAGACTCCAGAAGTACCCCAAGATCCATGTCAGCACTGGAGAGGAATCCTCAGGTTCCGGCACCGACTCCACACAAGGTCTTAGGCCCCGGCATCGAGGGAGAGGAATCCCGAGAGGCCCCCGAGCAACTCGGCATGGGGACTGGCCTTTCCTGAGGCCACCAGTAGCGGGTCCCTGAGGTCCCCGTCAGTAAGTCGAGAGCACCTGCCGCAACTCGAGAAAATCCAGGAGGTTCTCCCCTCCAGGCGAGATGAGGCCCATTTCCGCTGAGGCGTCTCAGAGGCTAATCACACCTAACACTCTGGAACTTCCAAAGGTCCTTCACACCCTTGCTGCAACTCAAGAAGTTCCCCGACATACCCGTCTCCACTCGAGAGAAAGCACGAGAGTCCGCCCACATCCAGAGGAGCCCGTTTCCGCCTGATAGATCCAGAGGAGGATCGTTTCCCTGCGTGGTCGTGAAAGAATTCCCGGCGTTCCCGGCGCATCTCAAGAGGAGGGCGCTCTCCACAGGAAAGGCAAGAGGAACTCGAGGGTCGTGCCACCATTCCCAGAATCCGCCAGAAAATTCCTTGTCGGAATTTTATTGGCCTTCCGCGTAAACCTAGCTATTCAGCCTTTTTCCTCCAGTAAATCTTCTTACTACCCTATAATTTCTTAATCTCATCTTACATTAATAAATACACAAGACTTTCCACGTCAACGCCGTCCATCCGTCGAATTCCCTGGATCCAGCGGGGCAGGACCCGGCACACTGAGATATCTGGGGACTCTTGGAATGATGGCACAACACTGGAGTTTCTCTCGCCTTTCCTGTGGAGAGCGCCTCTTCATGAGATGCGACGGGAACACTGGGAATTCTTTCCGGAACATACAGGAAAAAGATACCTGACCGCGAGGTACGAGGCGGAAACGGGGCTCCTCTGGATGTGGGCGGGACTCTCGTGCTTCCTCTCGAGTGGAGTCAGATATGTTGGGAACTTCTTGAGTTGTAGCAAGGGTGTGAAGGACCTTTGGAAGTTCCAGGGGTTAGGTGTGATTAGCCTCGAGACGCCTGAGTGGAAATGGGCCTCATCTCGCCTGGAGGGGAGAACCTCCTGGATTTTCTCGAGTTGCGGCAGGTGCTCTTGACTTACGACGGGGACCTCAGGGACCCGCTCTGGTGGTCTCAGGAAAGGCCAGTCCCCATGCGAGTTGCTCGGGGCCTCTCGGGGATTCCTCTCCCTTCGACGCCGGGCCTAAGACCTTGTGTGGAGTCGGTGCCGGAACCTGAGGATTCCTCTCCAGTGCTGACATGCATCTTGGGGTACTTCTGGAGTCTCCCAGGGGAGTCAGTCCTCGTCTCGAGTGGGGGCATGCACGTTCGCTTTCCTCCCGAGCTGTAGCAGAAACTGTCACGCTTCCCTTCGCTTGGATCAAGGGATCTGTGGCTTTTCCTCGAGGCTTTCCCAGGAGGCTTTCCCACGAGGCTTTCCCACAGGGCTGTCCCACGTGCCACCGTGGTGTGAGTCGATCCTCGGCTTGAAAGTCGAGGCAGTGCAGGGAAAAACAGGTTTCCCTGGAATGGACTGAGACATCTGGGGACTCTGGGAATGGTGGCACGACCCTGGAGTTCCTCTCGCCTTTTCCTGTGGAGAGCGCCTCCTCTTGAGATGAGACAGGAACGCCGGGAGTTCTTTCCGACCATGCAGGGAAAGGATCCCTCCTCTCGAGCTAGGAGGCGGAAACGGGCTCTCTGGATGTGGGCGGGACTCTCGTTCTTCCTCTCGAGTGGAGAGAGGTATGTCGGGGATCTTCTTGAG
>NW_017196913.1:0-8303 GCF_001704415.2 Capra hircus
AGGTTTCCGTGGAATGGAATGAGCCATCTGGAGGAGTGTGGGAACGGTGGCACGAACCTGGAGTTCCTCTCCCGTTTCAAGTTGAGAGCGCCTCCTCTTGAGATGCGACGGGAACTCCGGAATACTTTCCCGACCACGCAGGGAAAGGATCCCTCCTCTAGAGCTATGAGGCAAGAAACGGTGCTCCTCTGTATGTGGGCGGGACTCTCGTCCTTCTTCTCGAGTGGAGTCGGGTATGACGGGGAACTTCTTGAGTTGCAGCAAGGGTGTGAAGGACCCTTGGGAAGTTCCAGAGGTTAGGTGTGGTTAGCGTCCAGACGCCTCAGGGAAATGGGCCTCATCTCGCCTGGAGGGGAGAACCTCCTGGATTTTCAAGAGTTGTGGGCCGGTTCTCTCGACTTACCATGGGGACTTCAGGGACCCGCTCTGGTGGCCTCTGGAAAGGCCAGTCCCCATGCCAGTTGCTCGGGGCTCTCGGGATTCTTCTCCCGGCGATGCCGGGGGCCTAAGACCTTGTGTGGAGTCGGTGCCAGAACCTGAGGATTCCTCTCCTGTGCTGACATGGATCTTGGGTTACTGCTGGAGTCTTCCCAGGGGAGTCACTTCTCGTCTCGAGTGGGGGCATGCACGTGCGCTTTCCTCCCGAGCTGTAGCATCATTGTCACGCTTCCCATCGCGTGGATCAAGGGATCACTGGGTTTCCCAGGAGGCTTTCCATGAGGCTTTCCCACGAGGCTTTCCACAGGGCTGTCCCACGTGCCACTGTGGTGTGAGTTGATCCTCGGCTTGAAAGTCGAGGCAGTGCAGGGAAAACAGGTTTCCCTGGAATGTACTGAGACATCTGGGGGACTCAGGGAACGATGGGACGACCCTGGAGTTCCTCTCGCCTTTCATGTAGAGAGCACCTTCTTTTGAGACAGAAAAGGAACACCGGGAATTCTTTCCTGACCACGCAGGCAAACGATCCCTCTTCTAGAGCTATGAGGCGGAAACGGGTCACCTCTGAAAGTGGACGGACTCTTGTGCTTCCTCTCGAGTGGAGACAGGTGTGTCGGGAACTTCTTAAAGTTGCAGCAAAGGTGTGAAGTACCCTTTGGAAGTTTTAGAAGTTAGGTGTGATTAGACTCGAGACGCCTCAGCGGAAATGGCCTCATTTCGCCTTGAATGGGAGACCCCCTGGATTTTCTCGAGTAGCGGCAGGTGCTCTAGACATTACGACTGGGACCTCAGGGACCCGCTCTGGTGGCCTCAGGAAAGGCCAGTCCCCATGCAGTTGCTCTAGAGCCTCTCGGGATTCCTCTCCGTTTGAAGCCCCGGCCGAAGACCTTGTGTGAAGTCTGTGATGGAATCTGAGGATTCCTCTCCAGTGATGACTTGGATCTTGGGGTACTTCTGGAGTCTCCACAGTGGAGTCAGTCCTCGTCTCGAGTTGGGGCATGCACATGTGGTTTCCTCCCGATCTGTAGCAGCAGTGTCACGATTCCCTTCGTGTGGATCAAGGGATCAGGGGCTTTCCCTCGAGGCTTTCCTACGAGACTTTCCCACGAGGCTTTCCCACAGGGCTGTCCCACGTGCCACCGTGGTTTGAGTCGATCCTCGGCTTGAAAGTCGAGGCAGTGCAGGGAAAACAGGTTTCCCTGGAATGGCCTGAGACATCTGGTTGTCTCTGGAATGGTGCACGACCCTGGAGTTCCTCTCACCTTTCCTGTGGAGAGCGCCTCCTCTTGAGATGCGACGAGAACACCGGGAATTCTTTCCCGACCACGCAGGGAAAGGATCCCTCATCTCAGGCTAGGAGGCGGAAACGGGGCTCCTCTGGATGTGGCGGGACTCTCGTGCTTCCTCTCAAGTGGAGACGGGTATGTCCGGGTTCTTGATTGCAGCAAGGAAGTTCTTGAGTTCAAGGGTGTGAAGAACCCTTTGGAGAGGTTAGGTGTGATTAGCCTCGAGATGCCTCAGCGGAAATGGGCCTCATCTCGCCTGGAGGGGAGAACCTCCTGGATTTTCTCGAGTGGCAGCAGGTGCTCTCGACTTACGACGGGGACCTCAGGGACCCGCTCTGGTGGCCTCAGGAAAGGCCAGTCCCATGCGAGTTGCTCGGGGCCTCTCGAGATTCCTCTCCCGCGATGCGGGGCCTAAGACCTTGTGTGGAGTCGGTGCCGGAACCTGAGCATTCCTCTCCAGTGCTGACATGGATCATGGGGTAATTCTGTAGTCTCCCAGGGGAGTCAGTCCTCGTCTCGAGTGGGGGCATGCACATGTGGTTTCCTCCGATCTGTAGCAGCAAGTGTCACGCTTCCCTTCCCGTGGATCAAGGGATCAGGGCTTTCCCTCGCGGCTTTCCCACGAGGCTTGCCACAGGGCTGTGCCACGTTCCACCGTGGTGTGAGTCGATCTTTGGCTTGAAAGTCGACGCAGTGCAGGGAAAACAGGTTTCCCTGGAATGGACGGAGACATCTGGGGACTCTGGGAATGATGGCACGACCCTGGAGTTCCTCTCGCCTTTCCTGTGGAGAGCGCCTCCTCTTGAGATGCGACGGGAACGCCGGGAATTCTTTCCCGACCCCGCAGGGAAAGGATCCCTCCTCTCGAGCTAGGAGGCGGAAACGGGGCTCCTCTGGATGTAGGCGGACTCTCGTGCTTCCTCTCGAGTGGGAGACGGGTATGTCGGGGAACATCTTGAGTTGCAACAAGGGTGTGAAGGACCCTTTGTAAGTTCCAGAGGTTTGGTGTGATTAGCCTCGAGACGCCTCAGCGGAAATGGGCCTCATCTTGCCTGGAGGGAGAACATCCTGGAAGTTCTCGAGTTGTGGCAGGTGCTCTCGACTTACGACGGGAACCTCAGGGACCCGCTCTTGTGGCCCCAGGAAAGGCCAGTCCCCATGCGAGTTGCTCGGGGGCCTCTCGGGATTCCTCTCCCGTCGATGCCGGGGCCGAAGATCTTGTGTGGAGTGGATGCCGGTACCTGAGGATTCCTCTCCAGTGCTAACGTGGATCTTGGGGTACTTCTGGAGTCTCCCCTGGGAGTCAGTCCTCATCTCGAGTGGGGGCATGCACGTGGGTTTTCCTTCCGTGCTGTAGTAGCAGTGTCATGCTTCCCTTCGCGTGGATCAAGGGATCTTGTGGCTTTCCCTCGTCTCTTTCCCACGAAGGCTTTCCCACGAGGCTTTCCCACAGGGCATTCCCACGTGCCACGGTGGTGTGAGTCGATCCTCGGCTTGAAAGTCGATGTAGTTCAGGGAAAACAGGTTTCTCTGGAATGGACTGAGATATTCAGGGGACTCTGGGAATGGTGGCATGACCCTGGAGTTCCTCTGGCCTTTCCTGTGGAGAGCGCCTCCTCTTGAGATGCAACGGGAATGCAGGGAATTCTTTCCCGACCACGCAGGGAAAGGATCCCTCCTCTCGAGCTAGGAGGCGGAAACGGGGGCTCCTCTGGATGTGGGCGGGACTCTCGTGCTTCCTCTCGAGTGGAGACGGCTATGTCGGAGAACTTCTTGAGTTGCAGCAAGAGTGTGAAGGACCCTTTGGAAGTTCCAGATGTTAGATGTGATTAGCCTCGAGACGCCTCAGCGGAAATGGGCCTCATCTCGCCTGCAGGGGAGAACCTCCTGGATGTTCTCGAGTTGCGGCAGGTGCTCTCCACTTACGACCGGGCCCTCAGGGCCCCGCTCTGGTGGCCTCAGGAAAGGCCAGTCCCCTTGCGAGTTGATCGGGGCCTCTCGGGATTCCTCTCCCTTCGATGCCGGGGCCTAAGACCTTGTGTGGAATCGGTGCCGAAACCTGAGGATTCGTCTCCAGTGCTGACATGGATCTTGGCGTACTTCTGGAGTCTCCCCAGGGGAGTCAGTCGTCGTCTCGAGTGGGGGCATGCACGTGTGCTTTACTCCCGAAGCTGTGGCAGCAGTGTCACGCTTCCTTCTCGTGGATCAAGGGACCTGTGGCTTTCCCTCGAGGCTTTCCCACGAGGCTTTCCCAAGAGGCTTTCCCACAGGTCTTTCCCACGTGCAACGTGGTGTGAGTCGATGCTCGGCTTGAAAGTCGAGGCAGTGCAGGGAAAACAGGTTTCCCTGGAATGGACTGAGACATCTGTGGGACTCCAGGTAATGGTGTCACGACCTGGAGTTTCCCCTCGTCTTTCCTGTCGAGAGCGCCTCCTCTTGAGATGCGACCGGAACGCTGGGAATTCTTTCCCGAACACGCAGGGAAAGGATCCCTCCTCTCGAGCTAAGAGGCGGAAACGGGGTCTCCTCTAGATGTGAGCGTGACTCTCGTGCTTCCTCTCAAATGGAGACGAGTATGTCGGGGAACTTCTTGAGTTGCAGCAAGGGTGTGAAGGACCCTTTGGAAGTTCCTGAAGTTAGGTGTGATTAGACTCCTCACGCCTCAGCGGAAATGGGCCTCATCTCGCCTGGAGGGGAAAACCTCCTGGATTTTCTCGAGTTGCGTCAGGTGCTCTTGACTTACGACGGGGACCTCAGGGCACCCGCTCTGGTGGCCTCAGGAAAGGCAGTCCCCTTGCGAGTTGCTCGGGGGCCTCTCGGATTCCTCTCCGTCGATGCCGCGGCCTAAGACCTTGTGTGGAGTCGGTGCCGGAACCTGAGGATTCCTTTGTTGTGCTGACAAGGATCTTTGGGTACGTCTCCAGTCTCCCCACGGGAGTCAGTCCTCATCTCGAGTGGGGGCATGCAGTGCGCTTTCTCCCGAGCTGTAGCAGCAGTGTCACGCTTCCTTCGCGTGGATCAAGGTATCTGCGGCTTTCCCTCAAGGCTTTCCCACGAAGTCTTTTCCACGAGGCTTTCCACGAGACTTTCCCAAAGGGCTGTCCACGTGCCACCGTGTTGTGTGTCGATCCAAGGCTAGAAAGTTGAGGCAGTGCAGAGAACAGGTTTCCATGGAATGGACTGAGACATCTGGGGGCCTCTGGGAATGAGTGCACGAATCTGGAGTTCCTCTCGCCTTTCCTGTGGAGAGCGCCTCCTCTTGAGATGAGATGGGAACTCGGGAATACTTGACAGACCACTCAGTGAAAGGATGCCTCTCTCGAGCTAGGAGGCAGTAACGGGGCTCCTAGGGATGTGGGCGGGACTCTCGGGCTTCCTCTCGAGTGGAGACGGGTATGTCGGGGAGCTTCTTGAGTTGCAGCAAGGGCGTGAAGGACCCTTTGTAAGTTCCATAGGTTAGGTGTGATTAGCCTGGAGACGCCTCAGCGGAAATGGGCCTCATCTCGTCTGGGGGGTAGAACCTCTTGGATTTTCTCGAGTTGAGGCAGGTGCCCTCGACTTACGACGGGGACCTCAGGGACCCGCTCTGGTGCCCTCAGGAAAGGCCAGGCCCATGCGAGTTGCTCTGGGCCTCGCGGGATTCCTCTCCCGTAGATGCCAGGGCCTAAGACCTTGTGTGGAGTCGGTGCCGGAAGCAGAGGATTCCTCTCCAGTGGCTGACATGGATCTTGGGGTACTTCTCGAGTCTCCCCAGGGTGTCAGTCTTCGTCTCGAGTGGGGCCATGCACGTGCGCTTTCCTCCCGAGCTGTAGCAGCAGTGTCCCGCTTCCCTTCGCGTGGATCAAGGGATCTGTGGCTTTCCTCGAGGCTTTCCCAGGAGGCTTTCCCACAGGGCTGTCCCACGTGCCACTGTGGTGTGAGTCGATCCTCAGCTTGAAAGTCAAGGCAGTGCAGGGAATACAGGTTTCCCTGGAATGGACTGAGACATCTGGGGTACTCAGGGAACGGTGGCACGACCCTGGAGTTCCTCTCGCCTTTCCTGTGGAGAGCGCCTCCCTTGAGATGCGACCTGAACGTCGGGAATTCTTTCCCGAGCATCCAGGGAAAGGATACCTCCTCTCGAGCTAGGAGGCGGAAACGGGGCTCCTCTGGATGTGGGCGGACTCTCGTGCTTCCTCTCGAGTGGAGATGGGTATGTCGGGGAACTTCTTGAGTTGCAGCAAGGGTGTGAAGGACCCTTTGGAAGTTCCAGAGGTTAGGTGTGATTAGCCTCGAAACGCCTCAGCGGAAATGGGCCTCATCTCGCCTGGAAGGGAGAACCTCCTGGATTTTCTCGAGTTGCGGCAGGTGCCTCGACTTACGACTGGGACCTCAGGGACCCGCTCTGGTGGCCTCAGGAAAGGCCAGTCCCCATGCGAGTTGTTCGGGGCCTCTCGGGATTCTTCTCCCGTCGATGCCGGGCCTAAGATCTTGTGTGGAGTCAGTGACGGAACCTGAGGATTCTTCTCCAGTGCTGACATGGATCTTGGGGTACTTCTGGAGTCTCCTCAGTGCAGTCAGTCCTCGTCTCGAGTGGGGCATGCACGTGCGCTTCCCCTCCCGATCTGTAGGAGCAGTGCCACTCTTCCCTTCACGTGGATCAAGGGATCTGTGGCTTTCGCTCGAGCTTTCCCACGAGGCTTTCCCACGAGGCTTTCCACAGGGCTGTCCCACGTGGAACCATGGTGAGAGTCGATCCTCGGCTTGAAAATCGTGGGGCAGTGCAGGGAAAACAGGTTTCCCTGGAATGGACTGAGACATCTGGGGGACTGTGGGAATGGTGGCACGACCCTGCAGTTCCTCTTGCCTTTCCTGTGGAGAGCGCCTCCTCTTGAGATGCGACGGAACACCGGGAATTCTTTCCCAAACACGCAGGAAAAGGATCCCCCGACTCGAGCTAGGAGAGCAGAATAGGGGCTCCTCTGGATGTGGGCGGGACTCTCGTGCTTCCTCTCGAATGGAGACGGGTATGTCGGGGAACTTCTTGAGGTGCAGCAAGGGTGTGAAGAACCCTTTGAAAGTTCCTTAGGTTAGGTGTGATTAGCCTCGAGACGCCTCAACGGAAATGCGCCTCATCTCGCCCGGAGGGGAGAACATCCTGGATTTTCTCGAGTTGCGGCAGGTGCTCTCGACTTACGACGGGGACCTCAGGGACCCGCTCTGGTGGCCTTAGGAAAGGCCACTCCCCATGCGAGTTGCTCGGTGGCTCTCAGAATTTCTCTCCCGTCGATGCCGGGGCCTAAGACTTGTGTGGAGATGGGTGCCAGAACCTGAGGATTCCTCTCCAGTGCTGACATGGATCTTGGGATACTTCTGGAGTCTCCCCAGGGGAGTCAGTCCTTGTCTCGAGTGGGGACATGCACGTGCGCTTTCCTCGAGATGTAGCAGCAGTGTCATGCTTCCCTTCGCGTGGATCAATGGATCTGTGGCTTTCCCTCGAGGCTTTCCCAAGAGGATTTCCCACGAGGCTTTCCACAGGGCTATCCCACGTGCCACCGTGGTTTGAGTCGATCCTCGCCGTGAAATTCGACGGCAGTGCAGGGAAAACAGTTTCCTCTGGAATGGACTGAGACATCTGGGTGACTCTGTGAATGGTGGCTCGACCCTGGAGTTCCTCTCGCCTTTCCTGTGGAGAGCGCTTCCCTTGAAATGCGAGCGGAATGGCGTGTATTATTTCCTGACCAAGCAGGGAAAGGATCCCTCATCTCGAGCTTCGATACCAAAAACGGCGTCTCCTCTGGATGTGGGCGGGACCCTCGTGCTTCCTCTCGAGTGGCGACGGGTATGTCGGGGAACTTCTTGAGTTGCAGCAAGGACCCTTTTGAATTTCCAGAATTTAGGTGTGATGAGCCTCCAAACGCATCAGAGGAAATGGGCCTTATCTCGCCTGGAGGGGAGAACCTCCTGGATTTTCCAGAGTTGGGCAGGGTCTCTCGAGTTACGACAGGGACCTCAGGGACCCGCTCTGGTGGCCTCAGGAAAGGCCAGTGCCCATGGGAGTTGCAAGGGCGCCTTTCGGATTCCTCTCCGGTCGATGTCGGGGCCTAAGACTTTTGTGGAGTCGGGGCTGGAACCGGAGGATTCCTCTTCAGTGCTGACATGGATCTTGGCTTACTTCTGGAGTTTCCCTGGGGAGTCTGTGCTCATCTCATGTGGGGCATGCACGTGAGCTCTCCTCAGGAACTGTAGCAGCAGTGTCACACTTCCCCGTCGCGTGGATCAAGGGATCTGTGGCTTTCCCTGGAGGCTTTCCAACGAGGCTTTCCCACAGGGCTGACCACGTTCCATGGTGTAGTGAGTGGATCCTCGGCGTGAAAGTAGAGTCAGTGCAGGGAAAGCAAGTTCCTCTGGAATGGACTGACATCTGGGGGTCCCTTGGAATTGTGGCACGACACTGGGGTTTCTCTCGCTTTTTCCTGTTGAGAGCGCCTCCTCTTGAGATGCGGCGGGAACGGCGGGAATCCTTTCCGATGAAGCAGTGAAAGGATCCCTCATTTCGACCTACGAGGCGGAAATGGGGGTCCTCTGGATGTGGGCGGG
>NW_017196914.1:0-8303 GCF_001704415.2 Capra hircus
AGGTCTTAGGCCCCGGCATCGACGGAGAGGAAATCCCGAAAGGCTCCCAAGCAACTCGCATGGGACTGGCCTTTCCTGAGGCCACCAGAGGGGGTCCCTGTGGTCCCCGTCGTAAGTCGAGAGCACCTGCGCAATTCGAGAAAATCCAGGAGGTTGTCCCCTCCAGGCGAGATGAGGCCCATTTCCGCTGAGCGACTGGAAGCTAATCACCCCTAATCTCTGGAACTTCCAAAGGGTCCTTTCACAGCCTTGCTGCAACTCAAGAAGTTCCCCGACATACCCGTCTCCACTCGAGAGGAAGCACGAGAGTTCTGCCCACATCCAGAGGAGCCCCGTTTCTGCCTCATAGCTCCAGAGGAGGGATCCTTTCCTGGTGGTCGGGAAAGAATTCCCGGCGTTCCCGTCGCATCTCAAGAGGAGGCTCTCTCCATAGGAAAGGAGAGGAACTCCAGGGTCGGGCCACCATTCCCAGAGTCCCCAGATGTCTCAGTCCATTCCAGGGAAACCTGTTTTCCCTGCACTGCCTCGACTTTTAAGCGAGGATCGACTCACACCACGGTGGCACGCGGGACAGCCCTGTGGGAAAAGCCTCGTGGGAAGCCTCGGGAAAGCCTTGAGGCAAAGCCACAGATCCCTTGATCCACCTTGAAGGGAAGCGTGACACTGCTGCTACAGCTCGGGCGAAAATCGCACGTGCCTGCCCCACTCGCAGACGAGGACTGACTCCCCAGGGAGGACTCCAGAAGTACCCAAGATCCATGTCAGCACTGGAGAGGAATCCTCAGTTCGGCACCGACTCCCACAAGTCTTAGGCCCCAGCATCGACGGAGAGAATCCAGAGAGGCCGCGAGCAACTTGCATGGGGACTGGCCTTTCCTGAGGCCACAGAGCGGGTCCCTGAGGTCCCCGTCTTAAGTCGAGAGCACCTGCCGCAACTCCAGAAAATCCAGGAGGTTCTCCCCTCCAGGTGAGATGAGGCCCATTTCCGCTGAGGCGTCTCGAGGCTAATCACACCTAACTTCTGGAACTTCCAAGGGTCCTTCACACTCTTGCTGCAACTCAAGAAGTTCCCCGACTTACCCGTCTCCACTCGAGAGGAAGCACGAGAGTCCCCGCCCACATCCAGAGAGACCGCGTTTCTGTCTCTAGCTCGAGAGGAGGGATTCTTTCCCTGCGTGTTCGGGAAAGAATTCCCGGAGTTCCGTCGCATCACAAGAGGAGACGCTCTCCACAGGAAAGGCGAGAGGACCCCAGGGTCGTGCACCATTCCAGAGTCCCCAGATGTCTTAGTCCATTCCAGGGAACCATTTTTCCCTGCACTGTCCGACTTTCAAGCCGAGGATCCACTACACCACGGTGGCACGTGGACAGCCCTGTGGGAAAGCCCCGTGGGAAAGCTCGTGGGAAAGACACAGATCCTTGATCCACGGAAGGGAAGCTTGACACTTCTGCTAGAGCTGAGGAGGAAAGCGCAGTGCATGCCCCACTCGAGACGAGGACTGACTCCCTTCGGAGACTCCAGAAGTACACCAAGATCCATGTCAGCACTGGAGAGGAATCCTCAGGTTCCGGCAACCGACTCCACACAAGGTTGAGGCCCCGGCATCGATGGAGAGGAATCCGAGAGTCCACCGAGCAACTAGCATGGGACTGGTCTTTCCTGAGGCCACAGAGCGGTCCCTGAGGTCCCGTCGTAAGTCGAGAGCACCTGCCGAAACTCGAGAAAATCCAGGAGGTTCTCCTCTCCAGGCGAAATGAGGCCCATTTCCGCTGAGGCGTCTCGAGGCTAATCACACCTAACTCTGGAACTTCCAAGGGTACTTCACACGCTTGCTGCAACTCAAGAAGTTCCCCGACATACCCGTCTCCACACGAGAGGAAGCACGAGAGTCCCGCCCACATCCAGAGGAGCCCCGTTACGCCTCTTGCTCAGGAGGGATCCTTTCCCTGCGTGGTCGGGAAAGAATTCCGGTGTTCCCGTCGCATCTCAAGAGGAGGCTCTCTCTATAGGAAAGGTGAGAGGAACTCCAGGGTCGGGCCACCATTCCAGAGTCCCCAGATGTCTCAGTCCATTCCAGGGAAACCTGTTTTCCTGCACTGCCTCGACTTTTAAGCGAGGATCGACTCACACCACGTGGCACGCGGGACAGCCCTGTGGAAAGCCTCGTGGGAAAGCCTCGTGGAAAGCCTTGAGGGAAAGCCACAGATCCTTGATCCACTTGAAGGGAAGCGTCACACTGCTGCTACAGCTCGGGAGGAAATCGCACGTGCCTGCCCCCACTCTAGACGAGGACTGACTCCCCAGGGGAGACTCCAGAAGTACCCCAAGATCCATGTCAGCCCTGGAGAGGAATCCTCAGGTTCCGGCACCAACTCCACACAAGGTCTTAGGCCCCGGTATCGACGGGAGAGGAATCCGCGAGGCCGCAGAGCAACTCGCATGGGGACTGGCCTTTCCTGAGGCCAACAGAGCGGGTCCCTGAGGTCCCCGTCGTAATTCGAGAGCACCTGCCGCAACTCGATAAAATCCAGGAGGTTCTCCCCCTCCAGTCGAGCTGAGTCCCATATCCGCTGAGGTATCTCGAGGCTAATCACACCTTACCTCTGGAACTTCCAAAGGGTCCTTCACACCCTTGCTGCAACTCAAGAAGTTCCCGGACATACCCGTCTCCACTCGACAGGAAGCACGAGAATCCCGCCCACATCCAGAGGAGCCCCGTTTCCGCCTCCTAGCTCGAGAGGAGGGATCCTTTCCCTCCGTGTTTGGAAAGAATTCCTAGCGTTCCCGTCGCATCTCCAAGAGGAGGCGCTCTCCACAGGAAGGCGAGAGGAACTCCAGGATCAGGCCCCATTCCAGAGTCCCCCAGGATTTCTCAGTTTATTCCCAGGGAAACCTGTTTTCCCTGCACTGCTTCGACTTTCAAGACGAGGATCAACTCACACCACGGTGGCACGTGGGACAGCCCTGTGGGGAAGCATCGTGGGAAAGCCTTGTGGGAAAGCCTCGAGGGAAAGCCACAGATCCCTTGATCCACGCGAAGGGAAGCTTGACACTGCTACTACAGCTCGGGAGGAAAGCGCACGTGCATCGACCCACTCGAGACGAGGACTGACTCCACTGGGGAGACTCCAGAAGTACCCCAAGATCCATGTCAGCACTGGAGAAGAATCCTCAGGTTCCGGCACCCACTCCACACGAGATCGTAGGCCCGGCATCGACGGGAGAGGAATCCCGAGAGGCCCCGAGCAACTCGCATAGGGATTGGACTTTCCAAAGGCCACCAAAGCAGGTACCTGAGGTCCCCGGTCGTAAGTCGAGAGCACCTATCGCAACTCGAGAAAATCCTGGAGGTTCTCCTTTCCAGGCGAGATGAGGCCCATTTCCACTGAGGCGTTTGGAGGCCATTCACGCCTAACCTCTGGAACTTACAAAGGGTCCTTCACACCCTTACTGCAACTAAAAAAGTTCCCCGACATACCCGTCTCCACTCGAGAGGAACTCGAGAGTCCCGCCCACATCCAGAGGAGCCCCGTGTCCGCCTCCTAGCTCGAGAGAGGGATCCTTTCCTGCGTGTTCGGGCAAGAATTACCGGCGTTCCTGTCGGCATCTTCAAGAGGAGGCGCTTTCGACAGGAAAGACGAGGGGAACTCCAGGGTCGTGACACCATTACCTGAGTCCCACAGATGTCTCAGTCCATTCCAGGGAAATGTGTTTTCCCTGCACTGCCTCGACTTTCAAGCCGAGCATCGACTCACACCACGGTGGCACGTGGGACAGCCCTATGGGAAAGCCCCGTGGAAAGCCTGGGGGTAAAGTCTCGAGGGAAAGCCACAGATCACTTGATCCACGCGAAGGGAAGCGAGACTCTGGATGCTACAGCTCTGGAGGAAAGCCCACGTGCATGCCCCCACTCGGGACGAGGACTGACTCCCCTGGGGAGACTCCAGAAGTACCCCAGGATCCATGTCAGCACTGGACAGAAATCCCTCAGGTTCCGGCACCGGACTCCCACACAAGATCTTAGGCGCCAGCATCGACGAGAGAGGAATCCCGAGAGGCCCCTGAGCAACTCGCATGGGGACTGGCCTTTCTGAGGCCACAGAGTGACTCCCCAGGGGAGTGGGTCCTAGCAGTGTCATGCTTCCCTTCGCGTAGATCAAGGGATCTGTGGCTTTCCCTCGAGGCTTTCCCACGAGGCTTTCCCACGAGGCTTTCCCAGTGGGCTGTCCACGTGCCACCGTGGTGTGAGTCGATCTAGGCTGAAAGTCAAGGCAGTGCAAGAAACAGGTTTCCCTGGAATGGACTGAGACATCTGTGGGACTCTGGGAATGATGGCACGACACTGGAGTTCCTCTCTCGTTTCTGTGGAGAGTGCCCCGAGCAACTTGCATGGGGACTGGCCTTTCATGAGGCCAACAGAGCGGGTCTCTGAGGTCCAAGTCGTAAGTGGAGAGCTCCTGCTGCAACTCGAGAAAATCCAGGAGGTTCACCCTCCAGCGAGATGTGGCCCATATCCGATGAGGCGTCTCGAGGCTTATCAACAAGCGTCCTGAACTAACAAACGGGCCTTCAAACCTAGCTGCAACTCAAGAAGTTCCCGAAATACCCCTCTCCACTCGAGAGGAAGCAGGAGAGTCCCGCCCACATCCAGAGTAGCCCGTTACTGCCTCCTAGCTCGAGAGGAGGGATCCTTTCACTGAGTGGTCGGTCAAGAATTCCGAGTTCCCGACTCATCTCAAGAGGAGGCACTATCCACAGGAAAGGCGAGAGGAACTCCAGATTCGTGCACCCATTCCCAGAGTCCCCAGATGTCTCAGTCCATTCCAGGGAACCTGTTTCCCTACACTGCCTCGACTTTCAGGACGAGGATCCACTCACACCACGGTGGCACTTGCACAGCCCTTAGGGAAATCCTCGAGGGAAAGCCACAGATCCTTGATCCATGCGAAGAGAAGCGTGACACTGCTGCTACAGCTTGGAGGAAAGCGCACGTGCATGCCTCACTCGAGATGAGGACTGACTCCCTGGGGAGACTCCAGAAGTACCCAAGATCCATGTCAGCACTGGAGAGGAATCCTCAGGTTCCGGCACCGACTCCACACAAGGTCTTTAGACCCCGGCATCGACGGGAGAGAAATCCCGAGAGGCCCCGAGCAACTCGCATGGGGACTGGCCTTACCTAAGGCCACCAGAGCGGGTCCCTGAGGTACCCCGTCTTAAGTCGAGAGCACCTGCACCAACTCGAGAAAATGCAGGAGGTTCTCCCCTCCAGGGGAGATGAGGCCCATTTCCTCTGAGGCGTCCCCAGGCTAATTACACCTAACCTCTGGAACTTCCAAAGGGTCCTTCACACCATTGCTGCAACTCAAGAAGTTCACACGACGTACCCGTCTCCACTCGAGAGGAAGCACGAGAGTCCCCGCCCACATCCAGAGGAGCCCCATTTCCGCCTCATAGCTCGAGAGGAGGGATCTTTCCCTACGTGGTCGGGAAAGAATTCCCGGCGTTCCCGTCACATCTCAATTGGAGGCGCTCTCCACAGGAAAGGAGAGAGGAACTCCAGGGTCGTGCCACCATTCCCCAGAGTCTTCCAGACGTCTCAGTCCATTCCAGGGAAACCTGTTTTCCCTGCACTGCCTCGACTTCAAGCCAAGGATTGACTCACACCTCGGTGGCACGTGGGACAGCCCTGTGGGAAAGCCTGGTGGGAAAGCCTCGTGGGAAAGTCTCGTGGGAAAGCCTCGAGGGAAAGCCACAGATGCTTTGATCCACGCGAATGGAAGCTTGACAGTGCTGCTACAGGCTCGGGAGGAAAGTTCACGTGCATGCCCTTACTCGGGACGAGGACTGACTCCCCTGTGGAGTCTCCAGAAGTACCCAAGTTCCATGTCAGCACTGGAAAGGAATCCTCAGGTTCCGGCACAGACTACACAAGGTCTTAGGCCCTGGCATCGACGGGAGAGGAATCCCGAGAGGCCCCCGAGCAACTCACATGGGGATTGTCCTTTCCTGAGGCCACCAGAGCGGGTCCTTGAGGTCCCTGTCGTAGGATGAGAGCACCTGCAGAAATTTAAGAAAATACAGGAGGTTCTCCCTTCCAGGCGAGATGAGGCCATTTCCGCTGAGGTGTCACAAGGCTAATCACTCCTAACTCTGGAACTTCCAAAGGGTCCTTCACACCCTTGCTGCAACTCAAGAAGATCCCCAACATACCCGTCTCCACTCGAGAGGAAGCACGAGAGTCCCGCCCACATTCAGAGGAGCCCCGTTTCCGCCTCATAGCTCGAGAGGAGGGATCTTTCCTCCGTGGTCGGGAAAGAATCCTCGGCGTTCCGTCGCATCTCAAGAGGGGACGCTTTACACAGGAAAGGCGTGAGGAACTCCAGGGTCGTTCCACCATTCCCAGAGTCCACCAGATGTCTCAGGACATTCCAGGGAAACCTGTATTCCCTGAACTGCCTTGACTTTCAAGCCGGAGGATCGACTCACACCACAGTGGCACGTGGGGCAGCCCTGTGGGAAAGCCTCGTGGGAAAGCCTCGTGGGAAAGCCTCGAGGGAAAGCCACAGAATCACTTGATCCACGCGAAGGAAGCCGTGACACTGCTGCTGCAGCTCAGGAGGAAAGCGCACGTGCATGCCCCTACTCGAGACGAGGACTGACTCCACTGGGGAGACTCCAGAAGTACCCCAAGATCCATGTCAGCACTGGAGAGGATTCCTCAGGTTCCGGCACTGACTCCACACAAGATCTTAGGCCCGGCATCGACGGGAGAGGAATCCTGAGAGGCCCCCGAGCAACTCGCATGGGGACTGGCCTTTCCTGAGGTCACCAGAGCGGGTCCATGAGGTCCCCGTCGTAAGTCAAGAGCACCTGCCGCAACTCGGTAAAATCCAGGAGGCTCTCCCCTGCAGGGCGAGATGAGGCCCGTTTCCACTCAGGTGTCTCGAGGCTAATCACACTTGACCTCTGGAACTTCCAAAGAGTCTTTCACAGCCATGCTGCAACTCAAGAAGTTCCCCGACATACCCGTTTCCACTCAAGAGGAAGCACGAGGGTCCCGCCCACGTCCAGAGGAGCTCCGTTTCCGGCTCGTAGCTCGAGAGGACGGATCCTTTCCCTGCTTGGTCGGGAAAGAATTCCCGGCATTCCCATCGCATCTCAAGAGGAGGCGCTCTCCAAAGGAAAGGGGAGAGGAAATGCAGGGTCGTGCCGCCATTCCAAGTCTCCCCAGATATCTCAGTCCGTTCCACAGGAACCTGTTTTCCCTGCACTGCCTTGGCTTTCACGCCGAGGATCGACTCACACCACCGTGACACGTGGGACAGCCCTGTGGGAAAGCCTCGTGGGAAAGACTCGAGGGAAAGCCACAGATCCCTTGGTCCACGCAAGGGAAGCGTGACACTGCTGCCTACAGCAATGGGAGGAAAGGGCACGCTCATGCCCCCACTCGAGACGAGGCCCGACTCCTTTGTGGAGACTCCAGAAGTACCCCAAAATCCATGTCAGCACTGGAGAGGAATCCTCAGCTTCCGGCCCCGACTCCACACAAGGTCTTAGGCCCCGCATCGACGGAGAGGAATCACGAGAGGCCCCCTAGCAACACGCATGATAACTGGCCTTTCCTGCGGCCGCCAGAGCAGGTCCCTGAATCCCTGTCGTAACTCGAGAGCACCTGCTGAAAACTCGGGAATATCCAGGAGCCTCTCCGTTCCAGGCGACATGAGGCCCATTTCCGCTGAGGCATCTCGAGACTAACCACACCTAACCTCTGGAACTTCCAATGGGTCCTTCACACCCTTGCTGCAACTCAAGAAGTTCCCCGACATACCCGTTCCTCTTCACGTTCTGCCATAATGGTGGTGTCATCTGCATATCTAAGTTGATTGATATTTCTACCGGCAATCTTGATTCCAGCTTATGTATCTTCCATCCCAGCATTTTTCATGATGTACTCTGCATAGAAGTTAAATAAACAGGGTGACAAATATACAGCCTTGACATACTCCTTTTCCTTTTTGGAACCAGTCTGTTGTTCATGTCCTACTCTAACTGTTGCTTCCTGACCTTCATCCAGATTTCTAAAGAGGCAGGTTAGGTGGTCTGGTATTCCCATCTCTTTCAGAATTGTGGCTAAAACAACAGTAAAAGGACCTTTCCGATGTCAGGCCAAGGAACTGTGTTTCCAGTCATTGAGCCACACCTGATCATGAGCACAAATTCATGAATCTGTTCCTCAAGGGGAATGATATTCTTTTTTATACAAACTTAGTTACCTGATTTATTACCTTACCTAATTGTT
>NW_017196915.1:0-8303 GCF_001704415.2 Capra hircus
GGGTGCCTAGAAAGTGTTAGAGACTAGGTCCCCTAGCACTCTCCTCCCCAGCAGAAGACATGTGCAGGGTGGTTGGGGCCTTATCCTGCGTGTCTGGGTTCCCGCCCACAGCCTCAACTCAGGGGAAGCAGCCCCTGAGGCAAGACCTGCTGGAGGAGCCCTGCGCGCCCGCCTAGGCCGAGAGAGCACAGCCAGCAGCAGTGTAGCGAGAGCCTCCTCGGAAAGAGAGAGGCAGCAGCCCAGTCAAGAGGAAAGCCCTGCTTGCACGGAGCTAAGTGGGCCTCCAGTACGGCAGAGCTCTAGCTCTGGCTCAGAGCCCCGATCTGGCAGAGTTTCTGGCGCGAGGCTGCTCGGCCGGGGGCTCGCCTTGCCCAGACTTGCCTTGCTTTTAGGCTCCCTCCCCAAAGGAAGGCTGTCTGAGCGAGCCTGGGAGACGCCACTGGTGCCTTCCCTGCCTCAGCTCCAATCCTGCCTTGCCTTTGCACATAGGTGCCAGGCGTGTTGGGGAGGGCTTAGGGGTGGTGGGTTGCACACTGCCAAGGGCTTCAGCAGTGAGAGCTCTGTCAGAGGGAAGGGAAGGGCAACTGCAGGGCTCCTCCAGCGGTTTTAGGCCGCCTAGAATCAGCGCCGCACCGAGAGCACCAGGCTCCCAGGGCCCCTGGCTGGGGTTTTCAGCCCCGCACACACGGAGGCTGATTCCTTGGGTGCCCAGAAAGTGTATGACAGACGTAGGTTCCCTAGCACTCTCCTCCCAGCAGAGACATGTGCAGGTGTTTGGGGCCTGATCCTGCGTGTCTGGGTTCCTGCCCACAGCCCCAACTCAGGGGAAGCAGCCCCTGAGGCAAGACCTGCTGGAGGAGCCCTGCGCCCCGCCTGATAGGCGAGTGCACAGCCAGCAGGGAAGCGAGCCTCCTCGGGGGAAGAGGAGGCAGCCCAGCCCCGTCAAGTTGAAAGCCCTGCTTGCACGGAGCTAAGTGCGCCTCCAGTACGGCAGAGCTCTAGCTCTGCTCAGAGCCCCCGATCTGGCAGAGTTCCTGGCGCGAGGCTGCTCTGCCGGGGGCTAGCCTTGCCAGACTTGCCTTGCTTTTAGGCTGCCTCTCCAGGAAGGAGCAGGCAGCAGGAGCCTGGGAGTCGCCACTGGCGCCTTTCTTGCCTCAGCTCCAATCCTGCCTTGCCTTTGCACTTAGGTCCCAGTCCTCCTTAAGGAGAGCTTAGGGGCTGGTGGGTTGCACACTGCCAAGGGCTCCAGCAGTGAGAATTCTGTCAGAGGGAAGGGAAGGGCAACTGCAGGGCTCCTCCAGCGGTTGCTTGGCCGCCCAGATTCAGCGCCACACGGAGAGCACCAGGCTCCCAGGTCCCCTGGCTGGGGTTTTCAGCCCCGCACACACGGAGGCTGATTCCTTGGGTGCCCAGAAAGTGTATGACAGACGTAGGTTCCCTAGCACTCTCCTCCCAGCAGAGACATGTGCAGGTGTTTGGGGCCTGATCCTGCGTGTCTGGGTTCCTGCCCACAGCCCCAACTCAGGGGAAGCAGCCCCTGAGGCAAGACCTGCTGGAGGAGCCCTGCGCCCCCCGCCTGATAGGCGAGTGCACAGCCAGCAGGGAAGCGAGCCTCCTCGGGGAAGAGGAGGCAGCAAGTCCCCGTCAAGCTGAAATCCCTGCTTACACGAAGCTAAGTGCGACTCCAGTACGGCAGATCTCTAGCTCTGTTCAGAGGCCCGATCTGGCAGAGTTCCTGGCACCAAGATGCTCTGCATAGGCGAGCCTTGCGCAGACTTGCCTTGCTTTAAGGCTCCCTCCCCAGGAAGGAGCAGGCTGTGTGAGGCTCGGAAACGCCACTGGCGCCTTCCTGGCTTCAGCTCTACCCCTGCCTTGCCTTTGCACTTAGGTCCCAAGCGTCCTTGAGGAGGGCTTAGGGGCTGGTGGGTTGCACACTGCCAAGGGCTCCAGCAGTGAAAGCTCTGTCAGAGGGAAGCGAAGGGCAACAGCAGGGCTCCTTCAGCGGTTCCTTGGCCGCCCAGACAAAGCTCCGCACGGAGAGCACCAGGTTCCAAGGGCCCCTGGCTGGGTTTTGCATCCCCACACTCCCAGAGGCTGACTCCGTGGGTGCCTAGAAAGTGTGTGAGAGACGTAGGTTCCCTAGCACTCTCCTCCCCAGCAGAGACATGTGCAGGTGGTTGGGGCCTTATCCTGCGTGTCTGGGTTCCCGCCCACAGCCTCAACTCAGGGGAAGCAGCCCCTGAGGCAAGACCTGCTGGAGGAGCCCTGCGCGCCCGCCTGATAGGCGAGAGCACAGCCAGCAGTGTAGCGAGCCTCCTCGGGAGAAGAGGAGGCAGCCGAGCCCAGTCAAGAGGAAAGCCCTGCTTGCACGGAGCTAAGTGGGCCTCCAGTACGGCAGAGCTCTAGCTCTGCTCAGAGCCCCGATCTGGCAGAGTTTCTGGCGCGAGGCTGCTCGGCCGGGGGCTCGCCTTGCCCAGACTTGCCTTGCTTTTAGGCTCCCTCCCAGGAAGGAGCTGTCTGAGCGAGCCTGGGAGACGCCACTGGTGCCTTCCTTGCCTCAGCTCCAATCCTGCCTTGCCTTTGCACATAGGTGCCAGGCGTCGTTGGGGAGGGCTTAGGGGGTGGTGGGTTGCACACTGCCAAGGGCTTCAGCAGTGAGAGCTCTGTCAGAGGGAAGGGAAGGGCAACTGCAGGGCTCCTCCAGCGGTTTCTAGGCCGCCTAGAATCAGCGCCGCACCGAGAGCACCAGGCTCCCAGGGCCCCTGGCTGGGGTTTTCAGCCCCGCACACACGGAGGCTGATTCCTTGGGTGCCCAGAAAGTGTATGACAGACGTAGGTTCCCTAGCACTCTCCTCCCCAGCAGAGACATGTGCAGGTGTTTGGGGCCTGATCCTGCGTGTCTGGGTTCCTGCCCACAGCCCCAACTCAGGGGAAGCAGCCCCTGAGGCAAGACCTGCTGGAGGAGCCCTGCGCCCGCCGATAGGCGAGTGCACAGCCAGCAGGGAAGCGAGCCTCCTCGGGGGAGAGGAGGCAGCCCAGCCCCGTCAAGTTGAAAGCCCTGCTTGCACGGAGCTAAGTGCGCCTCCAGTACGGCAGAGCTCTAGCTCTGCTCAGAGCCCCGATCTGGCAGAGTTCCTGGCGCGAGGCTGCTCTGCCGGGGGCTAGCCTTGCCCAGACTTGCCTTGCTTTTAGGCTGCCTCTCCAGGAAGGAGCAGGCAGCAGGAGCCTGGGAGTCGCCACTGGCGCCTTTCTTGCCTCAGCTCCAATCCTGCCTTGCCTTTGCACTTAGGTCCCAGTCCTCCTTAAGGAGAGCTTAGGGGCTGGTGGGTTGCACACTGCCAAGGGCTCCAGCAGTGAGAATTCTGTCAGAGGGAAGGGAAGGGCAACTGCAGGGCTCCTCCAGCGGTTGCTTGGCCGCCCAGATTCAGCGCCACACGGAGAGCACCAGGCTCCCAGGTCCCCTGGCTGGGGTTTTCAGCCCCGCACACACGGAGGCTGATTCCTTGGGTGCCCAGAAAGTGTATGACAGACGTAGGTTCCCTAGCACTCTCCTCCCAGCAGAGACATGTGCAGGTGTTTGGGGCCTGATCCTGCGTGTCTGGGTTCCTGCCCACAGCCCCAACTCAGGGGAAGCAGCCCCTGAGGCAAGACCTGCTGGAGGAGCCCTGCGCCCCCGCCTGATAGGCGAGTGCACAGCCAGCAGGGAAGCGAGCCTCCTCGGGGGAAGAGGAGGCAGCAAGTCCCCGTCAAGCTGAAATCCCTGCTTACACGAAGCTAAGTGCGACTCCAGTACGGCAGATCTCTAGCTCTGTTCAGAGGCCCGATCTGGCAGAGTTCCTGGCACCAAGATGCTCTGCCATAGGCGAGCCTTGCGCAGACTTGCCTTGCTTTAAGGCTCCCTCCCCAGGAAGGAGCAGGCTGTGTGAGGCTCGGAAACGCCACTGGCGCCTTCCTGGCTTCAGCTCTACCCCTGCCTTGCCTTTGCACTTAGGTCCCAAGCGTCCTTGAGGAGGGCTTAGGGGCTGGTGGGTTGCACACTGCCAAGGGCTCCAGCAGTGAAAGCTCTGTCAGAGGGAAGCGAAGGGCAACAGCAGGGCTCCTTCAGCGGTTCCTTGGCCGCCCAGACAAAGCTCCGCACGGAGAGCACCAGGTTCCAAGGGCCCCTGGCTGGGTTTTGCATCCCCACACTCCCAGAGGCTGACTCCGTGGGTGCCTAGAAAGTGTGTGAGAGACGTAGGTTCCCTAGCACTCTCTCCCCCCAGCAGAGACATGTGCAGGTGGTTGGGGCCTTATCCTGCGTGTCTGGGTTCCCGCCCACAGCCTCAACTCAGGGGAAGCAGCCCCTGAGGCAAGACCTGCTGGAGGAGCCCTGCGCGCCGCCTGATAGGCGAGAGCACAGCCAGCAGTGTAGCGAGCCTCCTCGGGAGAAGAGGAGGCAGCCGAGCCCAGTCAAGAGGAAAGCCCTGCTTGCACGGAGCTAAGTGGGCCTCCAGTACGGCAGAGCTCTAGCTCTGCTCAGAGCCCCCGATCTGGCAGAGTTTCTGGCGCGAGGCTGCTCGGCCGGGGCTCGCCTTGCCCAGACTTGCCTTGCTTTTAGGCTCCCTCCCAGGAAGGAGCTGTCTGAGCGAGCCTGGGAGACGCCACTGGTGCCTTCCTTGCCTCAGCTCCAATCCTGCCTTGCCTTTGCACATAGGTGCCAGGCGTCGTTGGGGAGGGCTTAGGGGGTGGTGGGTTGCACACTGCCAAGGGCTTCAGCAGTGAGAGCTCTGTCAGAGGGAAGGGAAGGGCAACTGCAGGGCTCCTCCAGCGGTTTCTAGGCCGCCTAGAATCAGCGCCGCACCGAGAGCACCAGGCTCCCAGGGCCCCTGGCTGGGGTTTTCAGCCCCGCACACACGGAGGCTGATTCCTTGGGTGCCCAGAAAGTGTATGACAGACGTAGGTTCCCTAGCACTCTCCTCCCCAGCAGAGACATGTGCAGGTGTTTGGGGCCTGATCCTGCGTGTCTGGGTTCCTGCCCACAGCCCAACTCAGGGGAAGCAGCCCCTGAGGCAAGACCTGCTGGAGGAGCCCTGCGCCCCGCCTGATAGGCGAGTGCACAGCCAGCAGGGAAGCGAGCCTCCTCGGGGGAAGAGGAGGCAGCCCAGCCCCCGTCAAGTTGAAAGCCCTGCTTGCACGGAGCTAAGTGCGCCTCCAGTACGGCAGAGCTCTAGCTCTGCTCAGAGCCCCGATCTGGCAGAGTTCCTGGCGCGAGGCTGCTCTGCCGGGGGCTAGCCTTGCCCAGACTTGCCTTGCTTTTAGGCTGCCTCTCCAGGAAGGAGCAGGCAGCAGGAGCCTGGGAGTCGCCACTGGCGCCTTTCTTGCCTCAGCTCCAATCCTGCCTTGCCTTTGCACTTAGGTCCCAGTCCTCCTTAAGGAGAGCTTAGGGGCTGGTGGGTTGCACACTGCCAAGGGCTCCAGCAGTGAGAATTCTGTCAGAGGGAAGGGAAGGGCAACTGCAGGGCTCCTCCAGCGGTTGCTTGGCCGCCCAGATTCAGCGCCACACGGAGAGCACCAGGCTCCCAGGTCCCCTGGCTGGGGTTTTCAGCCCCGCACACACGGAGGCTGATTCCTTGGGTGCCCAGAAAGTGTATGACAGACGTAGGTTCCCTAGCACTCTCCTCCCCAGCAGAGACATGTGCAGGTGTTTGGGGCCTGATCCTGCGTGTCTGGGTTCCTGCCCACAGCCCAACTCAGGGGAAGCAGCCCCTGAGGCAAGACCTGCTGGAGGAGCCCTGCGCCCCGCCTGATAGGCGAGTGCACAGCCAGCAGGGAAGCGAGCCTCCTCGGGGAAGAGGAGGCAGCAAGTCCCCGTCAAGCTGAAATCCCTGCTTACACGAAGCTAAGTGCGACTCCAGTACGGCAGATCTCTAGCTCTGTTCAGAGGCCCGATCTGGCAGAGTTCCTGGCACCAAGATGCTCTGCCATAGGCGAGCCTTGCGCAGACTTGCCTTGCTTTAAGGCTCCCTCCCCAGGAAGGAGCAGGCTGTGTGAGGCTCGGAAACGCCACTGGCGCCTTCCTGGCTTCAGCTCTACCCCTGCCTTGCCTTTGCACTTAGGTCCCAAGCGTCCTTGAGGAGGGCTTAGGGGCTGGGTTGCACACTGCCAAGGGCTCCAGCAGTGAAAGCTCTGTCAGAGGGAAGCGAAGGGCAACAGCAGGGCTCCTTCAGCGGTTCCTTGGCCGCCCAGACAAAGCTCCGCACGGAGAGCACCAGGTTCCAAGGGCCCCTGGCTGGGTTTTGCATCCCCACACTCCCAGAGGCTGACTCCGTGGGTGCCTAGAAAGTGTGTGAGAGACGTAGGTTCCCTAGCACTCTCCTCCCCAGCAGAGACATGTGCAGGTGGTTGGGGCCTTATCCTGCGTGTCTGGGTTCCCGCCACAGCCTCAACTCAGGGGAAGCAGCCCCTGAGGCAAGACCTGCTGGAGGAGCCCTGCGCGCCCGCCTGATAGGCGAGAGCACAGCCAGCAGTGTAGCGAGCCTCCTCGGAGAAGAGGAGGCAGCCGAGCCCAGTCAAGAGGAAAGCCCTGCTTGCACGGAGCTAAGTGGGCCTCCAGTACGGCAGAGCTCTAGCTCTGCTCAGAGCCCCGATCTGGCAGAGTTTCTGGCGCGAGGCTGCTCGGCCGGGGGCTCGCCTTGCCCAGACTTGCCTTGCTTTTAGGCTCCCTCCCCAGGAAGGAGCTGTCTGAGCGAGCCTGGGAGACGCCACTGGTGCCTTCCTTGCCTCAGCTCCAATCCTGCCTTGCCTTTGCACATAGGTGCCAGGCGTCGTTGGGGAGGGCTTAGGGGGTGGTGGGTTGCACACTGCCAAGGGCTTCAGCAGTGAGAGCTCTGTCAGAGGGAAGGGAAGGGCAACTGCAGGGCTCCTCCAGCGGTTTCTAGGCCGCCTAGAATCAGCGCCGCACCGAGAGCACCAGGCTCCCAGGGCCCCTGGCTGGGGTTTTCAGCCCCGCACACACGGAGGCTGATTCCTTGGGTGCCCAGAAAGTGTATGACAGACGTAGGTTCCCTAGCACTCTCCTCCCCAGCAGAGACATGTGCAGGTGTTGGGGCCTGATCCTGCGTGTCTGGGTTCCTGCCCACAGCCCCAACTCAGGGGAAGCAGCCCCTGAGGCAAGACCTGCTGGAGGAGCCCTGCGCCCCCGCCTGATAGGCGAGTGCACAGCCAGCAGGGAAGCGAGCCTCCTCGGGGAAGAGGAGGCAGCCCAGCCCCGTCAAGTTGAAAGCCCTGCTTGCACGGAGCTAAGTGCGCCTCCAGTACGGCAGAGCTCTAGCTCTGCTCAGAGCCCCGATCTGGCAGAGTTCCTGGCGCGAGCTGCTCTGCCGGGGGCTAGCCTTGCCCAGACTTGCCTTGCTTTTAGGCTGCCTCTCCAGGAAGGAGCAGGCAGCAGGAGCCTGGGAGTCGCCACTGGCGCTTTCTTGCCTCAGCTCCAATCCTGCCTTGCCTTTGCACTTAGGTCCCAGTCCTCCTTAAGGAGAGCTTAGGGCTGGTGGGTTGCACACTGCCAAGGGCTCCAGCAGTGAGAATTCTGTCAGAGGGAAGGGAAGGGCAACTGCAGGGCTCCTCCAGCGGTTGCTTGGCCGCCCAGATTCAGCGCCACACGGAGAGCACCAGGCTCCCAGGCCCCTGGCTGGGGTTTTCAGCCCCGCACACACGGAGGCTGATTCCTTGGGTGCCCAGAAAGTGTATGACAGACGTAGGTTCCCTAGCACTCTCCTCCCAGCAGAGACATGTGCAGGTGTTTGGGGCCTGATCCTGCGTGTCTGGGTTCCTGCCCACAGCCCCAACTCAGGGGAAGCAGCCCCTGAGGCAAGACCTGCTGGAGGAGCCCTGCGCCCCCGCCTGATAGGCGAGTGCACAGCCAGCAGGGAAGCGAGCCTCCTCGGGGAAGAGGAGGCAGCAAGTCCCCGTCAAGCTGAAATCCCTGCTTACACGAAGCTAAGTGCGACTCCAGTACGGCAGATCTCTAGCTCTGTTCAGAGGCCCGATCTGGCAGAGTTCCTGGCACCAAGATGCTCTGCCATAGGCGAGCCTTGCGCAGACTTGCCTTGCTTTAAGGCTCCCTCCCCAGGAAGGAGCAGGCTGTGTGAGGCTCGGAAACGCCACTGGCGCCTTCCTGGCTTCAGCTCTACCCCTGCCTTGCCTTTGCACTTAGGTCCCAAGCGTCCTTGAGGAGGGCTTAGGGGCTGGTGGGTTGCACACTGCCAAGGGCTCCAGCAGTGAAAGCTCTGTCAGAGGGAAGCGAAGGGCAAACAGCAGGGCTCCTT
>NW_017196916.1:0-8302 GCF_001704415.2 Capra hircus
TTGTTCGGGGCCTCTCGGGGGGCCTCTCGGGTTCCTCTCCCGTCGATGCTGGGCCTAAAACTTTGTGTGAAGTCAGTGCGGAACCTGAGAATTCCTCTCCAGTGCTGACATGGATCCTGGGATATTTCTGGAGTCTCCCCATGGGAGTCAGTCCTCGTCTCGAGTGGGGCATGCACGTGCACTTTCTCCCGAGCTGTAGCAGCAGTGTCACTCTTCCCTACGCGTGGATCAAGGGCATCTGTGGCTTTCCCTCGAGGCTTTCCCACGAGGCTTTCCCACAGGGCTTTCCCACAGGGCTGTCCCACGGCCACCGTGGTGTGAGTCGATCCTCGCCTTGAAAGTCGAGGCAGTGCAGGGAAAACAGGTTTCCCTGGAATGGACTGAGACATCTGGTGGACTCTGGGAATGTGGCACGACCCTGGAGTTCCTTTCGTCTTTCCTGTGGAAAGCGCCTCCACTTGAGATGCGACGGGAACGCCCGGGAATTCTTTCCAGACCCTGCAGGGAAAGGATCCCTCCTCTCGAGCTAGGAGGCGCGGAAACGGGGCTTCCTCTGGATGTGGGCGGGACTCTCGTGCTTCCTCTTGAGTGGAGTCGCGTATGTCGGGGGAACTTCTTGAGTTGCAGCAAGGGTGTGAAGGACCTTTGGAAGTTCCAGAGGTTAGGGTGTGAGTAGCCTCGAGAAGCCTCAGGGCAAAATTGGCCTCATCTCGCCTGGAGGGGAGAACCTCCTGGATTTTCTCGAGTTGCGGCAGGTGCTCTCGACTTACGACGGGGACCTAATTGACCCGCTCTGGTGGCCTCAGGAAAGGACAGTCCCCTTGCGAGTTACTCGGCAGCTTCTCGGGGCCTCTCGGGTTTCCTCTCCCGTCGATGCTGGGGCCTAAGACCTTGTGTTGGGTCAGTGCCGTAACCTGAGGATTCCTCTCCAGTGCTGACATGGATCTTAGGGTACTTCTGAATCTCCCCAGGGAAGTCAGTCCTCGTCTCGAGTGGGGGCATGCACGTGCGATTTCCTCCCGAGCTGTAGCCACAGTGTCCGCTCCCTTCACGTGGATCAAGGGATCAGGGGCTTTCCCTCGAGGCTTTCCACGAGGCTTTCCCACAGGCTGTCCACGTGCCACGGTGGTGTGAGTCGATCTTCGGCTTGAAAGTCGAGGCAGTGCAGGGAAAACAGTTTTTCCTGGAATGGACTGAGACATCCAGGGGACTCTGGGAATGTGGCACGACCCTGGAGTTCCTCTCGCCTTTCCTGTGGAGAGCACTCCTCTTGAGATGCAACGGGAACGCCGGGAATTCTTTTCCCAACCACGATGCGAAGGATCCCTCCCTCGAGCTAGGAGGCGGAAACGGGGCTCCTCTGGATGTGGGCGGGACTCTCGTGCTTCCTCTCGATGGAGACGGGTATGTCGGGGAACTTCTGATTAACATCGAGACGCCTCAGCGGAATTGGGCCTCATCTCGACTGCGGGGAGAACCTCCTGGGTTTTCTAGAGTTGCGGCAGGTGCTGTCGACTTACGACGGGGACCTCAGGGACCTGCTCTGGTGGCCTTAGGAAAGGACAGTCCCCAACGAGTTGCATGGGGCCTCTCGGATCCTCTCCCGTCGATGCCCGGGCCTAAGACCTTTGTGTGGAGTCCGTGCCGGAACCTGAGGATTCCTCTGCAGTGCTGACATGGATGTTGGGATACTTCTGGAGTCTCCCCAGGGGAGTCAGTCCTCGTCTCGAGTGGGGTCATGCACGTGCGCTTTCCTCTGGAGCTGTAGCAGCAGAGTCACACTTCCCTATGCGTGGATCAAAGCATCTGTGGCTTTCCTCGAGGCTTTCCCATGAGGCTTTCCCAGAGGCTTTCCCACGAGGCTTCCCACAGGGCTGTCCGACGGCCACCCTGGTGTGAGTCGATCCTCGGTTTGAAAGTCGAAGCACTGCAGGGAAAACAGGTTTCCCTGGAATGGACTGAGACATCTGGGGGACTCTGGGAAAGGTGGCACGACCCTGGAAGTTCTCTCGCCTTTCCTGTGGAGAGCGCCTCCTCTTGAGATGCGACGGGAACGCCGGGATTTCTTTCCCGATGACGCAGGGAAAGGATCCCTCCTCTCGAGCTAGTAGGCAGAAACGGGCTCCTCTGGATGTGGGCGGGACTCTCGTGCTTCCTCTCGAATGGAGACGGTATGTCGGGGAACATCTTGAGTTGCAGCCAGGGTGTGAAGCACCGTTTGGAAGTTCCAGAGATTAGGTGTGATTAGCTCGAGACGCCTCAGCAGAAATGGGCCTCATCTCGCCTGGAGGGGAGAACCTCCTGGATTTTCTCGAGATAGCGGCAATTGCTCTCGACTTACGACGGGGACCTCAAGGACCCGCTCTGGTGGCCTCAGAAAAGGCCAGTCCCCATGCGAGTTGCTCGGGGCCTCCTCCGGGATTCCTCTCCCGTCGATGTCGGGGCCTAAGACCTTGTGTGGAGTCGGTGCCGGAATCTGAGGTTTCCTGTGCCAGTGCTGAATGGATCTTGGGGTACTTCTGGAGTCTTCCCAGGGGAGTAGTCCTCGTCTCGAGTGGGGGCATGCACCTGCGCTTTCCTCCCTAGCTGTAGCAGCAGTGTCATGCCTCCAGTCGTGTGGATCAAGGTATCAGTGGCTTTCCCTCGAGGCTTTCCCCGATGCTTTCCAGCCAAGGCTTTCCCACGAGGCTTTCCCACAGGGCTGTCCCACGTGCCACGGTGTTGTGAGTCGATCCTCGGCTTGAGAGTCGAGGTAGTGCAGGGAAAACAGGTTTCCCTGAAAATGGACTGAGACATCTGGGGACTCTGGGAATGGTGGCACGACCCTGGAGTTCCTTCGCCTTTCCTGTGGAGAGCGCCTCCTCTTGAGATGCGACGAGAACGCCGGGAATTCTTTCCCGACCACGCAGGGAAAGGATCCTCCTCTAGAGCTAGGGGGCTGAAACGGGGCTCCTCTGGATGTGGCGGGACTCTCTTGCTTCCTCTCCAGTGGAGACGGGTATGTCAGGGAACTTCTTGAGTTGCAGCAAGCGTGTGAAGGACCCTTTGGAAGTTCCAGAGGTTAGGTGTGGTTAGCCTCGAGACGCCTCAGCGAAATGGGCTCACCTCGCCTGGAGGGGAGGACCTCGTGGATTTTCTCGAGTTGCGGCAGGTGCTCTCGACTTACGACAGGGACCTCAGTGACCCGCTCTGGTGGCCACAGAAAAGGCCGGTCCCATGCGAGTTGCTCGGGGGACTCTCGGGATTCCTCTCCCGTCGATGCGGGGCCTAAGACCTTGTGTGGAGTCAGTGCCGGAACCTGAGGATTCCTCTCCAGTGCTGACATGGATCTTGGGGTACTTCTGGAGTCTCCCCAGGGGAGTCAGTCCTCGTCTCGAGTGGGGGAATGCAAGTGCTCTTTCCTCCCGAGCTGTAGGAGCAGTGTCACGCTTCCCTTCGGGTGTATGAAGGGATCTGTGGCTTTCCCTCGAGGCTTTCCCAAGAGGCTTTCCCACGAGGCTTTCCCACAAGGCTGTCCCAAGTGCCACCGTGGTGTGAGTCGATCCTCGGCTTGAAAGTCGAGGCAGTGCAGGGAAAACAGGTTTCCCTGGAATGGACGGAGACATCTGGTTGACTCTGGGAATGGTAGCACGACCCTGGAGTTCCTCTCGCCTTTCCTTTGGAGAGCGCCTCCTCTTGAGATTTCGACGGGAACACCGGGAATTCTTTCCCGACAACGCAGGGAAAGATCCCTCCTCGAGCTAGGAGGCGGACATGGGCTACTGTGGACGTGGGTGGGCTCTCGTGCTTCCTCTCGAGTGGAGACGGGTATGTCGGGGAACTTCTTGAGTTGCAGCAAGGGTGTGAAGGACCCTTTGGAAGTTCCAGAGGTTAGGTGTGATTAGCCTCGAGACGCCTCAGGGGAAATGGGCCTCATCTCGCCTGGAGGGGAGAACCTCCTGGATTTTCTAGAGTTGCAGCAGGTGCTCTAGACTTACGATGGGGACCTCAGGGACCTGTTCTGGTGGCCTAAGAAAAGGCCAGTTCCCATGCGAGTTGCTTGGGGGCCTCTTGGGATTCCTCTCCCCGTCGATGCTGGGGCCTAAGACCTTGAGTTGAGTCGGTGCCGGAACCTGAGGATTCCTCTCCAGTGCTGACATGGATCTTGGGGTACTTCTGGTGTATCCCCAGTGGAGTCAGTCCTCGTCTCGGGTGGGGGCATGCACGTGCGCGTTCCTCCCGAGCTTTAGCAGCAGTGTCACGCTTCCCTTCCCGGGGATCAAGGGATCTGTGGCATTCCCTCGAGACTTTCCCACGAGGTTTCCCACGAGGCTTTCCCACATGGCTGTCTCACGTGTCACCATGGTGTGAGTCGATCCTCTGCTTGGAAGTCAAAAGAGTGCAGGAAAAACAGGTTTTCCTGGAATGGACTGAGACATCTGGGGACTCTGGGAATGGTGGCATGACCCTGGAGTTCCTCTCGCCTTTCCTGAGGAGAGCGCCTCCTCTTGAGATGAGACGGGAACGCCAGGTATTTTTTCCCGAGCACGCAGGGAAAGGATCCCTCCTCTCGAGCTAGGAGGTGGAAACGGGGCTCCTCTGGATGTGGTCGGGACTCTCGTGCTTCCTCTCGAGAGGAGACGGGTATATCGGGGAACTTCTTGAGTTGCAGCAAGGGTGTGAAGGACCCTTTGGAAGTTCAAGAGGTCTGGTGTGATTAGCCTCAAGACGCCTCAGCGGAAATGGGCCTCATCTCGCCTGGAGGGGTAGAACCTCCTGGATTTTCTCGAGTTGTGGCAGGTGCTATCGACTTACGATGGGGACTTCAGGGACCCGCTCTGGTGGCCTCAGGAAAGGCCAGTCCCCATTGAGTTGCTCGGGGGGCCTCTCGGGATTCCTCTCCCTTCGATGCCGGGGCCTAAGATCTATTGTGGGGCCGGTGCCGGAACCTGAGATTTCCTCTCCAGTGCTGACATGGATCTTGGGGTACTTCTGGAGTCTCCCCAGGGAGTCAGTCCTCGTCTCGAGTGGGGGCATGCACGTGCGATTTCCTCCCGAGCTGTAGTAGCACTGTCATGCTTCCCTTCGCGTGGATCAAGGGATCAGAGGCTTTCCCTCGAGGCTTTCCCACGAGGCTTTCCCACGAGGCTTTCCCACAGGGCTGTCCCACGTGCCACCGTGGTGTGAGTCGATCCTCGGCTTGAAAGTCCAGGCAGTGCAGGGAAAACAGGTTTCCCTGGAATGGACTGAGGCATCTGGGGGAATCTGGGAATGGTGGCACGACCCTGGAGTTCCTCTCGCCTTTCCTGTAAAGAGCGCCTCCCCTTGAGACGCGACGGGAATGCCGGGAATTCTTTCCCGAGCACGAAGGGAAAGAATCCCTCCTCTCGAGCTAGGAGGCGGAAACGGGGCTCCTCTGGATGTGGGCAGGACTCTCGTGCTTCCTCTCGAGTGGAGACGGTATGTCGGGGAACTTCTTGAGTTGCAGCAAGGGTGTGAAGAACCGTTTGGAAGTTCCAGAGGTTAGGTGTGATTAGCCTCGAGACGCCTCAGCGGAAATGGACCTCATCTCGCCTGGAGGGGAGAACCTCGTGGATTTTCGCGAGTTGCGACTGGTGCTCTCGACTTACGATGGGGACTTTAGGGACCCGCTCTTGTGACCTCAGGAAAGGCCAGTCCCCATGCGAGTAGCTCGACAACTCTCGGAATTCCTCTTTCGACGATGTCGGGCCTAAGACCTTGTGTGGATTCGGTGCCGGAACCTGAGGATTCCTCTCCAGTGCTGACATGGATCTTGGGGGTACTTCTGGAGACTCCCCAGGAGACTCAGTCCTCGTCTCAATTGGGGGCATGCACGTGCGCTTTCTTCCCGAGTTGAAGCAGCAGTGTCACGCTTCCTTTGCTTGGATCAAGGGATCTGTGGCTTTCCCTCGAGGCTTTCCCACGAGGCTTTCCCACGAGGCTTTCCCACAGGGCTGTACCACCCCGTTTCCCACCGTTCACCTAGGCTCGGACGAGGAGATTACGTTGTCGCGGCGTGCCCGCCGCCGCAGGCCGTCAAAGGAAAAAATACGTCTGGCGTTCCCGGATCTCAGCTCAAAGAGGACGCTCTCCCTCAGGATAAGGGCGAGAGGAGAACTCCAGGGTCATGCACAACCTTCCGAAGTCCCTAGATGTCAGTTCCATCTCAGGAAAACTGTTTTCCTCGGCACGTTCTTTGAAACTTCCACAGCAAGGATTCGACGCACAACTAATGGTGAGCAGTGACACAGCCTAGTGCGGAACCTCGTGGAACCCGTGGGAAAGTCTCTGCGAGGGGAAATGCCAACAGATCCGCTTGATCCCGGGAAAGGAAGCGTGACACTGCTGCTAAAGCTCGGAGAGGTAACGCGACAACAGTGCATGCCGTCCAGCCGAGACGTTAAGGACTGACTCCACTGGGGATACACAGCAGAAGTACCTTCCAAAGATCCATGTCCAGCACTGCAGGAGGCACCTCAGGTTCGGCACCTTGAGTTCTGCACTCAATCAGGCATTTAGGCCCCAGCAATCGACGGCAGAGGACCAATGAGGCCCCCAAGCAACTGACCATGGAAACTGGCCGTGTATTTAGGCCACGCAGAACAGTTCCCTTGCTGCATTAGCCTGCCGGGTGAGGGCCCATCAGCGTAATTCCAGAGCACGCTGCTGGCAACCTAAGAAAAATGCCAGGGAGGTCTCCCCTCCAGGCGAATGAGGCCTCATTTCCCCTGAGAGCGATTCTGGGAGCTATATCACGCACCTAACCCTCTGGAATCATTCCAAGGGGATCCTTCACGACTACGGCTCTGCGCAACTCAAGAAGTTCCCGTGACATACTCGATGAACTCCACGACCGAGAGGAAACAGAGAACGCCCGTCCACGATCCAAGAGGAGCCCCCGTTTCGCGCCTCCTAGCTCGAGCAGGAAGATGCCTTCTCATTACTGGCGTGTACGGAATAGAATTCCCCGGCGGTCCCGTCGCGATCGTCAAACGAGCAAAAGCGCTCCTCGCACAGGAAAGGCTAGAGGTTAACTCGAGGGTCTGTTGCGTGACCGATCTCAGACGTCCCCCAGAAATCTTGCGTCCATCGTCCAGTGTGGAAATCCGTGGTTGTCCCTGAAACTGGGGCCTCGACTTCTAAGGCCGAGGATCGACTCACACCCATGCGGTGGCAACTGGGGATCAACGAGCCCTGTGGGAAAGCCTACGTGGGAAAGGCCTCTGGCACAGCCTCGAGGGAAATACCAACGTTAGGGACCACAGATCTTCCATCCCGGATCCACAGGCAAAGGCGAAGCGTGACACTGAGCTTTTGCTACAGCTCGGAGGAAAGACGGCACGATGCCATGCCGCTCCATCGGTGATGATCGCAGGACGTGATCATCCCCCTTGGGAGGTACTCCAGAAGAACGCCTGTACATCCAAGATCCTATGTTGCAAGCCCACTGGATGAAGTGAATCCTCAGGTCAGGCTACATTCGAAGAGGCATTCTACACGCTCCACAACGAGTCTTAGTCCGCTAGGCTCGACGTGAAGAGAAATCTGGCTGAAGGCCCGAGTCAGGACCTGCGCATGGGACCTGCCTTTGCTGAGGCCCTCCAGACAAGGGTCGCACTGAGGTCCCCCCATCCGTAAGTCAGAGCATAACCTGCGACGGAACTCGAGAAGAAATCCAGGAAGTTCCTGACCCCATGCGGCCAGCTGAGAGAAGTGAGGTTCTGGAATCAGCGCTCTATTCGTCTGAGTTGGCGTCTTTCTGAAGCTAATCATATCCAGCATTCCGGTCTTGAACTTCAAAGGTGTCTTCATCTATTGTAGTAGCGTGGACGACCGGGTTGGCTATTGCTGTGCACCAAAGGTTCCCGGGATATATGATCAACGTCGCGCACCGGACGAAGGGAGGCAAGGACGATCCGGGAACCAAACACCAAAGGACCCTTCCGCGCTCCTATGTCCGGAGAGGAGGACTCCTTTCCCGGGGCGTGGTCGGCGAAAAGAGTCCCGCGTTCCATGCTTGGCGTAGACCGACCATGGTCGGCGAAATAAGTACACCGCCAGGTTACTCGCGTCCGCCTGTAGTGTCGTTTTTTTTTATCGATTGCGTTCAAGAAGACGGCTCCTCCACAGAACGACGGAGGGAACAACCCAGGGCCTGCTCACGATTCCTAAATCCCCAAGAGGGAGGGTCTCAGGGTCCATTCCAGGAAAGCGTCTTTTCCTCCTGCACTCGCCTCTGACTTTTCAGAAGTCCGGCATTCAGGCACTCGACTCTACATTACTCCATACGGTGCACGTGTAC
>NW_017196917.1:0-8300 GCF_001704415.2 Capra hircus
GGTTTTCATCAGGGGGGAGGACAAGGTAAGGATGGTCTGGGGTATTCCCATCGTCTTTAAGAGCATTTTTACAGGGGCTTGGGGTCATGAACTCATACAATACATAAAATAAAAAAATTATTTTTAAAGTATATGGGCATGTAATTTATGCATGTGTGGTGCATGCTCAGGTCATGTCTGATTCTCTGGGACTCACACATGACCTCTAGCCCACCAGGGTCCTGCTATCCAATGGAATGTTTTCTAGGGCAAAAATACTGGAGTGGGTTGCCATTTCCTGCTTCCGAGGGGAAATGGCTTCCCCAGCCCAGGGATGCCAATCCAGGACTTCCCTGTGTTTCCTGCATTGGCAGGCATATTCTTTACGGCACTGAGCCCCTGGGGAAGCCCAGTATGTAATATATGTACGTTGTGTGGATATACACACCAGAATGGAATATTAAGTCATAAAAAAGAATGAAGGATTTCTCTGATGGGTCCAGTGCTGAGACGTCCTGTCACTCAATGGCAGGGGCCCTGCAGATAGTGTTGCACCTATCCGGTTGGTAAGGTGTCACTGAGGCCCTCAAAATGACCACATGCAGGTGGGCAATCACTAACGATGTGTTAACGCTTCCCTGTCGTAGTGGGGAGACCTTCCGCATTTGGCCTTAGAGCAAAAATATCCGGAAGGATTCCTCGGCCCTACCATTGTGGCGACGGGATATGAAGCGGGGGACCAGGACTGGCAGTAGTTTCCCGCTGCTGGGCGATACCTTTTCAACACTTTGGTAGGCCAAAATGGAATAGTTTCTTTTCAAAAAAAGAATGAAATCTCACTTACCATTTGCAACAGAAATGGGATGGAACCGTATGACAATCTAATGGCCAAACTGAATAAGCCAGGACGGCAAGTCCCAAGGTAGCAGAGGAATAGGACAGGGAGACCACTTTTCTCGCCCACAAAATTCATCCAAAAGTCATTTGGAATGGCTTGAACAACTTCCACAAAACAACTTCTGAATGCTGAGGGAAGGACGATCGCAGTACCCAGAAAGCGCAGCCTCATTCTCTTTGAAAGGAGGTAGGACAAAATATAGAATGAACCAAGAAGAGAGACAAGAGTTTTAGGGAGCAGAGGACCCATCCTGAGGGAGGAGTCCTGTATAGATGTCAGAAGTGTCCACATTACCCAAAGGAAACGTTCCTTACAACTCTATCAGGCCTGTCTGGCTGGAGCTGTGTCTTTTGCGAGAATCTCAGAGGCAACACTAAACTAGGAGGGAAAAAAAAAAAAAAAAAAAGCACAGACCTATGCGCCTACAGCAACTCCCAGCAGAAGTAAGTAGCCGGCAGATGGCGCTCGGATCTGCCGCCAAAGCAAGTGGGGGCTGTGACAGGGAGGCAGGGCTTGCATGCTTAGGGGTAAGGATTGGGCCTGAATCCCTGAGGACAATCCTGAGGGGAGCTTAGTATGAGAATAGCAACCAAAATTGTGGATAGCCAGAGAGAAAGAAAAAAAAGAGAGAACTTTCGGCCACTGAAAGCTCTAAGACCCATATGCACAACCTGGTGCCCGCTGCAGGTCAGAACAAAAGGATTGAGGCGAATACAAAGGAGAGTAGCCGTAGTGTAACAGGCCCCTTCCGCCTGCAACACCACTCGCTCAGCAGCGTGCAGAAATGGACATGGGCCATCGAAGCCAGAGACTGAGCACAGGGGAGAAGTCCCCCAAGGCCTGTGCATACTGTCAGCCCACGCCAGGGAGACGCCGCGCCCTATTTCCTCTCCTCCTAGCTGTAGAACACGAAGGAGCATAGTTTGTTAGGTCGCTCAGCCGTCTCAGATTGAGATTTCCGCGCGCACGGTTTGCTAAGCCGGCCAATCTCGATAGAGTGAGGCGCCCTCGGGATTCGCCTTAGACACGGTATTGGACATCGGAGGCCGCGCAAGGACTAAGGGGGTCGTGCACATTAGGTCAGAGCCTTAGAGATCAAGCTGCAGAACGTCCCCCCTCTGTTGTCTCAGTGCCATTCCAGTGAACCTGTTTCCGTCCATGCAACCACTGCGCAGGAGGACTACGCATTCACCACAGCGGGCGAAGAAATCTTGACATGGGATCAACTAAACCGTTGTCGGGGCAAACGCAAAGGGAAACAGACCTGCGGACACTAGCGGTGGGAAAGCCTCGTGGGAGCTCCGTGTGAAAGGGCCTGCAAGGGAGCACAGAATCGCGCTTGATCCGGACGCGAACCAGGGAAAGCTGGACTGGCGTCCGCTATAAGCTCGGAAGGAACCGAGAGGTGATTAAGGGATTGCAACGCTACGCAGGAGGGTCCACGGCCCCCTGGGGACAGAACGTGGGGAGGGTTTGTACACGATGTACTGGACGGTACCTCGCTGGCGAGACTCACAGAAGACCCTCAAAGATCATGTCAGCCAGGCTGGAGAGCAAGGAATACTCAGGTTGTTCGGTGAGACTCACCTTGGAGCCTATTTGGGACCTTTGGAGGAAGCAAAAAACACACGGCCAAACCCAGGGAGGTTTCTTGGTGCATTTGGTTGAAGTTACTCAAGAACCTGGAAACGCTGGGGATCACGACACGGTAGGCATCTGCAATGGGGAAGCTGCACAACCAATGGAAGGGGTCCATATTATAGAGAGATCAGCGAGGAGGATCCGCGGAGGAGACGAGACGCCTGGAGGCCTGCACGCCCATCCTGCTAGACCCTCGGCAGCCATGAAAGACGACGACACCTCGGCCGGGTCTCAGTGTCTAGTCGTGGGCCAAACACCAGGATGATGGCGTCGAGTGACCGCGTGGTCGCGAGCTCGCACGGAGACGTAGTCCGAGAAGTCAACTCTGCCGCAGCTCGAAAAAATCGCGAAGGAGGTTCGTCCGGCCTCCAGGCCAAGAAATGAGGCCGCAGTTTCCCGCTGAAGGCGTCTCCAGGCTAATCAACATCGCCTAAAAGCTCTGGAAACTACCAAAGGGGTCTTCCAACACCTTGCTGGGCAAAGCTCAAGAAGATGCCCCGACATTCTCGTCTCTCAACTGGAGAGAAGGCCAGAAGAGTCCGCGGACACATCCAGAGGAGCCACCTTTTCCGCCTCCTAAGCCTCAAAGAGGAGGGATCCTTTCCCTGCGTGGGTTGGAAAATTCGGGTGGCGTTCCGGTCGTAATCTCAAGAGCTGCGCGGGGCTCTGCCAGCAGGAAACGGCGAGAGGAACTTCAGGGTCCTGCCACCATTCGCAGAGTCCCCCAGATGTATCAGTCGGCATTCGCAGAGACCGTGTTTTTTCCTGCAGCAGGCCTCGGACGTTTCAGCCAGAGGATGCGACTCAACACCTACCTGGTGGCCACGTGGACAGCCCGGTGGGAAAGCCTCGTGGGAAAGCTCTGGGAAAGCCTGCGAGTGAATAGGCCACAGATCCTAGACTCACGGCGAAGGGAAGCGGAGACTCCCCACCACATCCAGGTTGATATGGAGTATTCTTGCAGTGGATCCTCCCTTCCCACAATTGCAACTGGAACAGTCGTTAAATTAAATGGACGCACTTTGCTTTCCTTGTGGTCAGGGGCAAATTAGACAATGGAAGGAATTGCAAACAGAGGAAGCCAAAAACAACAACCAAAAACCCAAGAAGAGGGACAGCCTTCTGGAAAGTGAGCTGGGGGCAAACCAGATTAAAATACCCCCTGTAGTTAAACTTTGACTAAGGCTTGGAAAGGGGGTCCCTATAGACGGCTTGAAAGTTACAAGTTGGAACAAGGAGCTAGCGTGAAATGAAGCTGGATCCCACACCTGCACAACAAACAGCTCCAAGAAGAATTCTTAAGCTACATTTTTACCATATGTTTTTCAATGTTTTTTTAAACTTTATAAGTTCTCTGCAGTTATTCAGTTCAGTTGCTCAAGGTCATTATCATGGACTTCCTTTGTACGCCCATGGGACTGCGCACACCCCAGGCCTCTCTGTCCATCACTCCAAATACCCAGAGTTTAGCTCAAGACTCCATGTCCTTGAGACAAATTGATGGCGCATTCCATTCTTTCAATCCTCTGTCATACTTTTCTTCTCCGCACCTTCCCATATTTCAACTAGCATTTCAGGGTTTTTTCAAAGAGTCAGTTTTCGATATCCAGGTGGCCAAAGTATGGAGTTTCAGGCTTTTAGGCAATTCAGTCTTATTTCCAAATGAATATTCAGGACTTGATCTCCTTTAGGATTGGGACTGGGTGAATCTCATTTGCAGTCCCAAGGGGACTCTCAAGTTTTCTCCAACACGCACAGTTCAAAAAGCCATCAATTCTTTCAGCACTCAAAAGTTTCTTTTATAGTCCAACTCTCCACAATCCATACATACTTTACTGGAAAACCTATAGCTTTGGAACTAAGACAGAACTTTTCAGGCAAAGTAACGGCCTCTCTTCTGTTAATATGGCTAAATGCTAGGTTTTGTCATAACTTTTCTTCCCAAGAAGCTAAGGCGTCTTTAATTCATGGCTGCACTCACCATCTTGCAGTGATTTTGGAGGCCCCCCAAAAATAAAGTCTGACACTGTTTCTCTATCTATTTGCCATGAAGTGATGGTGACCAGATGCCATGATCTTAGTTTTTTCTAGGTATGTTGAGCTCTTAAAGCGCAAACATTTTCACTGATCTCGCTCTTTCAGATTTCATCCAAAGGCTCTTGTAGGTTTCTATCTTTCCGCCTTCTCTGCCATAAGGGTGGTGGCATCTGCATAATCTGAGGTTAATTGATATTCCTCCCAGCTAACCTTTGATTGCCAGCTCATGTGCTTCAATCCAGCCCAATTAATTTTTAATGAGATGTAACTCTGCATATGAAGTTATAATAACAACATGGGTGAACAATTGTAGCAGCCTTGACATACTCTTCCCTCAATTGGAACAATCTGTTGTTACCATTTCCAGTATCTAACTGTTTGCTTTCCTGATCTGCATACAGATTTCTCAAGGAGCAGACAGGTAGTCTGGTATTTTCATTTTCTTTCAGAATTTTCCCACAGTTTGTTGTGATCCACACAGTCAAAGGCTTTGGCATAGTCAATAAAGCAGAAATAGATGTTTTTCTGGAACTCTCTTTGCTTTTTCCATGATACAACGGAAGTTGGCAATTTGATCTCTGGTTCCTCTGCCTTTTCTAAAATCCAGCTTGAACATCTGGAATTTCACAGTTCATGCACTGTTGAAGCCTGACTTGGAGAATTTTGAGCATTACTTTACTTAAGTTCTTTATTATTCTTTTAATGTTCATTTTTATAAACCTACTATTACCTTGCAAAAAAAAGACCCTATTTTTAAAGTGAATTTCATATATGTATTTTTTAAATTTTTCTGATTGATTTGTTTTTGTATTTTTAATATTGTATTTTTGAGAGTCTAACCTCTACTCCAGATTTTTAATCTTTGCTTTTTGGTATTTGTTATCAATTTGTACCTTGAAGAATCTAGCCTTCAGTATCCATTTTTACTAAGGGGTGTGATTACTGGCTTGATTGCTCTCTCCCCTTTCGACACTCCCTTTTCTTCCCCAGTCACCTCTATCTCCTCCCTCCCCCTTCTCTTCTCTACTTAACTCTGTGAATCTCTCTGGGTGTTCTGGGCTGTGGAGAACACTTAAGGAACTGATTACTGGCTAGACTGCTCTTTCCCCTTTTGATTCGCCTCTCTTCTCCTGGTCACCTCTATCTCCCTCCTCCCTCTTCTCTTCTCCATGTAACTCTGTGAACTTCTCTGATGTCCCTCACTGTGGAGAATTTTTTCACCATTACCCTAGTTGTTTTATCATCTGTGCTGTATGGATGGAGAAGTCTTGAGGCTACTGTAAAAATAACACTTAAAGCCACTGGGAGGAGGCTTAAATCCAAAATTTGAGAACACCAGAGAAATCCTGATTCCAGGGAACATTAAGACAAGAGCTCATCCAAAAGCCTCCAAACCTACACTGAAACCAAGCCTCCACCCAAAGAGCCAACAAGTTCCAGAGCAGGACATACCAGGCTAATCCTCCAGGAGCAGAGGAATGCAGCCCTGAGCATTAAAAATACAGGCTATTCAAAGCCATGCCAAACCCACAGACACCCTGAAGTCACTACTGGGCACTTCACTGCAGTCCAGAGAGAAGAGATACCAGCTCCACCCATCAGAACAACAGACACAAGCTTCCCTAACCAGGAAACCTTGTTAAGCCACCCGTCCAATCCCACCTAACAGGGAGCAAGCTCCACAATAAAGAGGAACCACAAACTTCCAGCATACAGAAAGGACATCCCAAAACACGAGCAATGTAAACAAAATGAAAAGGCAGAAAAATATTCAGCAGGTAAGAGGAAGATGGATAAATGCCGCACCAAATCCAAACAAAGGAGGAGATAAGCAGTCTACCTGAAAAAGAATTCAGAATAAAGACAGTAAAAAATGATCCAAAATCTTGAAAACAAATGGAGTTTCAGATAAATAGACTAGAAGACAAGGATTGAGAAGATGCAAGAAATGTTTAACAAGGACCTAGAAAGAAATAAAAAAGAGTCAATCAATAATGAATAATGCAATAAACTGAGAACAAAAGCACTCTGGAGGGAACCAACATTAGAATAACTGAAGCAGAAGAGAGGATAAGTGGAGGTGGAAGATAGAATGGTGGAAATAAATGAAGACAGTGAAGAAAAAAGAGAAAAAGAATTAAAAGAAATGAGGACAACTTCAGAGACCTCTGAGACAATGTTAAACATCCCAACATTCAAATCATAGAGTCCCAGAAGACAAAGACAAAAAGAAGGCCATGAGAAAACACTTGAGGAGGATAATAGTTGAAAACTTCCCTAAAATGGGGAAGGAAATAATCACCCAAGTCCAAAGAAATCCAGAGAGTCCCAAACAGGATGAACCCAAGGTGAAACACCCCAAGACACATATTAATCAAATTAACGAAGATCAAACACAAAGAGCAATTATTAAAAGCAGCAAGGGAAAAGCAACAAATAACACACAAAGGGATTCCCATAAGGATAAACAGCTGATCTTTCAATAGAAACTCTTCAGGCCAGAAGGAATGGCAGGAAATGCTTAAAGTGATGAAAGAGAAAAATGTACAACCCAGATTACTATACACAGCAAGGAATATCATTCAAATATGAAGGAGAAATCAAAAGCTTTACAGACAAGCAAAAGCTGAGAGAATTCAGCACCACCAAACCAAGCTCTCCAACAAATGCTAAAGGATCTTCTCTAGACAGGAAACACAGAAAAGATGTATAAACTTGAACCCAAAACAACAAAAGTAAATGTCAATGGGATCATACTTATCAATAATGACCTTAAATGTAAATGGGTTGAATGCCCCAACCAAAAGACAAAGACTGGCTGAATGGATACAAAAACAAGACCCCTATATATGCTGTCTACAAGAGACCCACTTCAAACCAAGGGACACATACAGACTGAAAGTGAAGGGCTGGAAAAAGATATTTCATGCAAATGAAGACCAAAAGAAAGCAGGAGTAGCAATACTCATATCAGATAAAATAGACTTTGAAATAAAGGCCATGAAAAGAGACAAAGAAGGACACTACATAATGATCAAGGATCAATCCAAGAAAGAAGATATAACAATTATAAATATATATGCACCCAACATAGGAGCACTGCAATATGTAAGACAAATGCTAACAAGTATGAAAGGGAAATTAACAGTAACACAATAATAGTGGGAGACTTTAATACCCCACTCACACCTATGGATAGATCAACTAAACAGAAAATTAGCAAGGAAACACAAACTTTAAATGATACATATGTAACCAGTTAGACCTAATTGATATCTATAGGCCATTTCACCCCAAAACAATGAATTTCACTTTTTCTCAAGTGCACATGGGACATTCTCCAGGATAGATCACATCCTGGCCATAAATCTAGCCTTGGTAAATTCAAAAATTGAAATCATTTCAAGCATCTTTTCTGATCACAATGTGGTAAGATTAGATGTCAACTACAGGAAAAAAATTATTAAAAAACATATGGAGGCTAAACAACATGCTTTTTGAATAACCAACAAATCAAGAGAGACATTTAAAAAAAAAAAATCAAACTGTGAATAGAAAAAATTGACATAAAAACACACCAAGACATTACCTTCAACCCTATGGGGTTGATCATATTCGAGTGAAAGAAGAAAGATTCTGTATTGTAAAATGAGCATAGGAGAGGACTTACTCAAGAAACAAGAGAAAAAAATCACATAAATAACCTAACTCCTACATCTCGTAAAGCCAGCCTAAAAAAGAAGAA
>NW_017196918.1:0-8300 GCF_001704415.2 Capra hircus
AGGAGCCCCGTTTCCGCCTCCTAGCTCGAGAGGAGGGATCCTTTCCCTGCTGGTTGCGTGGTCGGGATAGAATTCCCGGTGTTCCCGTCACATCTCAAGAGGAGGCGCGCTCCACAGGAAAGGCGAGAGGAACTCCAGGGTCGTGCCACCATTCCCAGAGTCCCCTGGATGTCTCAGTCCATTCCAGGGAAACCTGTTTTCCCTGCACTGCCTCGACTTTCAAGCCGAGGATCGACCACATCACTGTGGCATGTGGGACAGCCCTGTGGGAAAGCCTCGTGGAAAAGCCGCTTTGGAAAGCCTCTGGGAAAGCCTCGAGGGAATGCCACAGATCCGTTTTTCCACGGGAAGGGAAGCGTTACACTGCTGCTACAGCTCGGGAGGAAAGTGCACTTGCATGCCCCACTCGAGACGAGGACTGACTCCCCTGGGGAGACTCCAGAATACCCCAAGATCCATGTCAGCACTGGAGAGGAATTTCCACTGGGCGTCTCGAGGCTAATCACATCTATCATCTGGAACTTCCAAAGGGTCCTTCACACCCTTGCTGCAACTCAAGAAGTTCCCCGACATACCCGTCTCCACTCGAGAGGAAGCACGAGAGTTCGCGCCAACATCCAGAGGAGCCCTGTTTCCGCCTCCTAGTTCGAGAGGAGGAATCCTTTTCCCTGCCTGGGTGGGGAAAGATTCCCGGCGTTCCCGTCCCATCTCAAGAGGAGGCGCTCTCCACAGGAAAGGCGAGAGGAACTCCAGGGTCGTGCCACCATTCCCAGAGTCCCCCACATGTCTCAGTCCATTCCAGGGAAACCTGTATTCCCTGCACTGCCTCGACTTTCAAGGCGAGGATCGACTCACACCCACGGTGGCATGTGGGACAGCCCTGTGGGAAAGCCTCGTGGGAAAGCCTCATGGGAATAGCCTCAAGGGAAAAGCCACAGATCACTTGATCCACGCGAAGGGAAAGCGCGACACTGGCTGCTACAGTTCGGGGAGGAAAGCGCACGTGCATCCCCCCCTCGAGACGAGGACTGACTCCCCTGGGGAGACTCCAGAAGTACCCCAAGATCCATGTCAGCATTGGAGAGGAATCCTCAGGTTCCGACACCGACTCCACACAAGATCTTAGGCCCCGGCATCGACGGGAGAGGAATCCCGAGAGGCCCCCGAGCAACTCGCTTGGGGATTGTCCTTTCCTGAGGCCAACAGAGCGGGTCCTGAGGTCCCGTCGTAAGTCGAGAGCACCTGCCGCAACTCGAGAAAATCCAGGAGGTTCTCCCCTTCAGGCGAGATGAGGCCCATTTCGCTGAGGCGTCTGGAGGCTAATCACACCTAACCTCTGGAACTTCCAAAGGGTCCTTCACACCCTTGCTGCAACTCAAGAAGTCCCCCAATATTCCCGTCTCTACTCGAGAGCAAGCAAGAGAGTCCTGCCACATCCAGAGGAGCCCCGTTTCCGCCTCCTAGCTAGAGAGGAGGGATCCTTTCCCTGCGTGGTCGGGAAAGTATTCCCGGCGTTCTCGTCGCATCTCAAGAGGAGGCACTCTCCACTGGAAGGCGAGAGGAACTCCCGGGCCTTGCCACCATTCCCAGAGTCCCGCAGATGTCTAAGTCCATTCCAGGGAAATCTGTTTTCCCTCGATTGCCGCGACTTTCAAGCGAGGATCGACTCACACCACGGTGGCACGTGGGACAGCCCTGTGGGAAAGCCTCCTGGGAAAGCCTCGTGTGAGAGCCTCAAGGGAAAGGCACAGATCCCTTGATCCAGGCGAAGGGAAGCGTGACACTGCTGCTACAGCTCGGGAGGAAAGCGCACGTGCATGCCCCCACTCGAGACGAGGACTGACTCCCCTGGGGAGACTCCAGAAATACCCCAAGATCCATGTCAGCACTGGAGAGGAATCCGCAGGTTCCGGCACCGTCTCCACACAAGGTTTTAGGCCCCGGCATCGACGGGAGAAGAATCCCGAGAGGACCCCGAGCAACTCGCATGGGGACTGGCCTTTCCTGAGGCCACCAGAGTGGGTCCCTGAAGTCCCCGTCGTAAGTCGAGAGCACCTGCCGCAACTTGAGTACATCCAGGAGGTTCTCCCCTCCAGGCGAGATGAGGCCCATTTCCGCTGAGGCGTCTCGAGGCTAATCACACCTAACCTTTGGAACTTCCAAAGGACCCTTCACACCCTTGCTGCAACTCAAGAAGTTCCCCGACATACCCGTCTCCACTCGAGAGGAAGCACCAGAGATCCGCCCACATCCATAGGAGCCCCGTTTCCGCCTCCTATCTCGAGAGGAGGGATCCTTTCCCTGCGTGTTCGGGAAAGAATTCCCGGCGTTCCTGTCGCATCTCAAGAGGAGGCGCTCTCCACAGGAAAGGCGAGAGGAACTCCAGGGTCGTGCCACCATTCCCAGAGTCCCCCAGATGTCTCAGTCCATTTCAGGGAAACCTGTTTTCCCTGCACTGCCTCGAATTTCTAGCCGAGGATCGACTCACACCACGATGGCACGTGGGACAGCCCTGTGGGAAAGCCTCGTGGGAAAGCCTCGAGGGAAAGCCACAGATCCCTTGATCCACGCGAAGGGAAGCGTTGCACTGCTGCTACAGCTCGGGAGGAAAGTGCACGTTCATGCCCCCACACAAGACGACGACTAACTCCCCTGGGGAGACTCCAGAAGTACCCCAAGATCCATGTCAGCACTGGAGAGGAAACCTCAGGTTCCGGCACCGACTCCACACAGGGTCTTAGGCCCCGGCATCGACGGGAGAGGAATCTCGAGAGGCCCCCGAGCAACTTGCATGGGGACTGGCCTTTCCTGAGGCCACCAGAGCGGGTCCCTGAGGTCCCCGTAGTAAGTCAAGAGCACCTGCCGCAACTCGAGAAAATCCAGGACGTTCTCCCCTCCAGGCGAGATGAGGCCCTTTTCCTCTGAGGCGTCTCGAGGCTAACCATACCTAACATCTGGAACTTCCAAAGGTTCCTTCGCACCCTTGCTGCAACTCAAGAAGTTCTCCGACATACCTGACTCCACTCGAGAAGAAGCACGAGAATCCCGCCCACATCCAGAGGAGCCCCGTTTCCGCCTCACACCTCGAGGTCAGGTATCCTTTCCCTGCATGTTCGGGAAAGAATTCCCGGTGTTCCCGTCGCATCTCATGAGGAGGCGCTCTCCACAGGAAAGGCGGAGGAACTCCAGGGTCGTGCCACCATTCCAAGAGTCCCCCAGATATCTCAGTCTGCCGGGGTCCAGCCCCGCTGGATCCAGGGAATTCGACGGATGGACGGCGTTGTCGTGGAAAGTCTTTTTTATTTATTAATGTAAGATTAGATTAAGAAATTATAGTGTAGTAAGAAGATTAACTGGAGGAAAAGGGCTGAATAGCTTGGTTTACGTGGAAGACCAATAAAATTCCAGACAAGGAATTTTCACCATCTACGTTGGGCCACCAGCCCCTGCTTGAATATCTAAGGGTGCCTCGCCTTAAGCTCCCTTTCGTGCAGGTCTTAACAGCCAGGCAAGTAAGTAGACCTGACGAGCCTCCGCGCCCCTGGTGGAGATTCAGCCTGAAGTTAAAGTAAAAAGCAGAGAGAAGGAAAGGGAGAGAAGAAGAAAGAGAGAAAAAGACACGGGGGGAGCCTGAGTCCCAAGAAACCAGGCCGAGAGACTAGTTCGAGAAACTGGTCCGAGAAACTGGCCCCATCCTTTATTGTTCATAAAGCCTTTTATACTTTTGATAAAACATGGAGTTCAATGGGTAACACAAAATTATGTAGCGTTCGCACCCCAGACTCTTTCTGTACATTATTTTGTATACAAAAGGTCTCTGGTGATTTACATTATCTTCTGGCCAAGAGGCTTGTTAAACACTTTTTGGCTCTCTTCCTTAATGAATGTTAATTTTGTTTCCTCTGAAGTGTTTTTCTTTAATCTGCATTTCCTTAAAGCATTAAAGTTACATCTCTATAGAACAAAGGTGCAGTGGGTTATAACAAAGAAGGTACTTAACTCAAAGATCTAATGTTGCTAATACCAGGTCTACTACTTGTTTTTTTAATATACCAACTCTATCTAAAAATAAAGGATATGAAAATTTAGCAGCAAGCATTGACCCAAAAAATGAAACTTTTAATCAGTCCTATTATAAAGATTTTGACTCCTCGGATGCCCCTACATTCCTAGGATGCTTTAAGCTTCCTGTGCCTCCTGGGGAAAGGAGGCCTCAAACAATCACATGCCCAGCTGTACGAGTCCTGCAGGCAGGCTAGAAAGCATTCAGAGGGGTTTTTGGATTGAAACACTCTTTCAAATGCAGAAGACTAAAGCCCTGAATTGACTTTTTCCAGAAAATGTCAGAAGAGTGGAAAAGCAGAGAAAAAAGCCGGCAGATTTTTGTTGGGGTACGTGCATAGGAACTTCCAGAGGGGTCCCTGAAGTCTGAACACACCATGCCTATGTCAGCTTTCTTCCTCATGACGTTATCACGGGCGGGAGTCCTCATACTGGCTCCCAGCATCAGTCCAATTCAGAGGAACCTGTTTTCCCTGCACTGCCTCGTCTTTCACGCTGAGGATCAACTCACACCACGGTGGCACGAGGGAAAGCCCTGTGAGAAAGCCTCGTGGGAAAGCCTCCAGGGAAAGCCACAGATCCCTTGATCCACACGACGGGAAGCGTGACCCTGCTGCTACAGCTCGGGAGGAAAGCACACGTGCGTGCCCTCACTTGAGAGGAGGATTGACTCTCCAGGTGAGACTCCAGAAGAACCCCAATATCCATGTCAGCACTGCTGAGGAAACCTCAGGTTCCGGCCCCGAATCCACACAAGTTGTTCGGCCCGGGCATCAACAGGAGAGTTATCAAGAGAAGCCCCCCAGCATCTGGCATGGGGACTGGACTTTGATGAAGTCACCAGAGCGGGTCCCTGAGGTCCCCGTCGTAAGTCGGGAGCACCTGCCGCAACTCGAGAAAATCCAGGAGGTTCTCCCCTCCAGGCGAGATGAGGCCCATTTCCAATGAGGTGTCTCGAGGCTAATTACATCTAATCTCTGGAACTTCCAAAGGGTCCTTCACACCCTTGCTGCAACTCAAGAAGTTCCCCGACATTCCCATCTCCACTCGAGAGGAAACACGAGGGTCCTGCCCACATCCAGAGTAGCCCCGTTTCATCCTCCTAGCTAGAGATGAGGGATCCTTTCCCTGCTTGGTCGGGAAAGAACTTCCGGCATTCCCGTCGCATCTCAGGTGGAGGCGCTCTCCACAGGAAGGGAGAGAGGAACTCCATGGTCGTGCCACCATTCCAAGCGTCCCCAGATGTCTCAGTCCATTCCAGAGGATCTTGTTTTTACAGAGTGCTTAAACTTTCATGCCGAGGATCGCCTCACACCACGGTGGCACGGGGGACAGCCCTGTGGGAAAGCCTCGTGGGAAATCCTCTAGGAAAAGCCTAGAGGAAAAGCCACAGATCCATTGATCCACGCGACGGGAAGCATGACACTGCTGCTACAGCTCGGGAGGAAAGAGCATGCACATGCCCCCACTCGAGACGAGGACTGATTCCCCTTGGGAGACTTCAGAAGTATCCCAAAAACATGTCAGCACTGGAGAGGAATACTCAGGTTCTGGCCCCCACTCCACCGAAGGTCTTGGGCCCCGGCATCTACCGGTGAGGAATCCCGAGAGGCCCTCTAGCAACTCGCATGGGGACTGGTCTTCCTAAGGCCAACAGAACGGGTCCCTGAGGTCCCCGTCGTAAGTCGAGAGCACCTGCCACAACTCGAGAAAATGAAGGAGATTCTCCCCTTCAGGCGAGATGAGGCCCATTTCCACTGAGACGTCTCGAGGCTAATCACACCTAACCTCTGGAACTTCCAAAGGGTCCTTCACACCCTTGTTGCAACTCAAGAAGATCCAGAAGAGACCCGTCGCCACTACATAGGAATCACCAGGGTACCACCCACATCCAGAGGAGCCCCAATTCCCCCTCCTAGCTCAATGTGAGGGATGCTTTCCCTGATTGGCCGGGAAAGAATTCCTGTCGTACCTGTCGCATCTCAAGAGGAGGCACGCTCCACAAGAAAGGTGAGAGGAACTCCAGGGTCGTTCCACCATTCCAAGAGTCCCCCAGATGACTCAGTCCTTTCCAGAGGAACTTGTTTACCCTGCACTGCCTCGACGTTCACGCGGAGGACCGACTCACACGATGGTGGCACGTGGGACAGCCCTGTGGGAAAGCCTCGTGGGAAAGCCACGTGGGAAAGCCTCGAGGGAAAACAAGAAACCCTTTGATCAACCCAACGGGAAAATTGACTCTGCTCCTAATGCTCGGGAGAAAAGCGCACGTGCATGCCCCCATTGGAGACGAAGATGACTCCCCTGTGGAGACTCCAGTAGTACCCCAAGATCCATTTCAGCACTGGAGAGGAAACCTCAGGTTCGGGCACCGATTCCAAAAAAGGTCTTAGGCCCCGTCATCGACCGGAGAGGAATCCCGAGAGGCCCCTTAGCAACTCGCAAGTCGACTGGCATTACCTGAGTGGACCAGAGCGGGTTACATAAGTCCCGGTCGTAACTGGAGAGCACCTGCTGAAACTCGAGAAAACCCAGGAGGTTCTCCCCTGCAGTCGAGATGAGGCCCATTTCCGCTGAGACGTCTCGAGTCTAATCACACCTAACCTCTGGAACTTCCAAAGGGTCCTTCACACCCTTGCTGCAACTCAAGAAGATCCCCTACATACCTCTCTCCACTCGAGAGGAAGAACGAGAGTCCCGCCCACATACAGAGGAGCCCCGTTTCCGCCTCCTAGCTCGAGAGGAGGGATCCTTTCCCTGCATGGTCAGGAAAGAACTCCCGGCGTTCCTGTCTCATCTCAAGAGGAGGCGCTCTCCACAGGAAAGGCGAGAGGAACTCCAGGGTCGTGCCACCATTCCCAGAGTCCCCCAGATGTCTCAGTCCATTCCAGGGAAACCTGTTTTCCCTGCACTGCTTCGACTTTCAAGCCGAGGATCGACTCACACCACGGTGGCACGTGGGACAGCCCTGTGGGAAAGCCTCGTGGGAAAGCCTCCTGGGAAAGCCTCGAGGGAAAGCCACAGATCCCTTGATCCAAGGGAAGGGAAGCGTGACAGTTCTGCTACAGCTCGGGAGGAAAGCGAACGTGCATGCCCCCACTCGAGACGAGGACTGACTCCCCTGGGAGACTCCAGAAGTACCGTAAGATGCATGTCAGCACTGGAGAGGAATCCTCAGGTTCCGGCACCGACTCCACACAAGGTCTTAGGCCCAGGCGTCGAAGGGAGAGGAATCCCGAGAGGCCCCGAGCAACTCGCATGGGGACTGGCCTTTCCTGAGGCCACCAGAGCGGGTCCCTGAGGTCCCCGTCGATAAGTCAAGAGCACCTGCCGAAACTCGAGAAAATCCAGGAGGTTCTCCCCTCCAGGCGAGATGAGGCCCATTTCCGCTCAGGCGTCTCGAGGCTAATCACACCTAACCCCTGGAACTTCCAAAGGGTCCTTCACACCCTTGCTACAACTCAAGAAGTTCCCCAACATACCTGACTCCACTCGAGAGGAAGCACGAGAGTCCCGCCCACATCCAGAGGAGCCCCGTTTCCGCCTCGTACCTCGCGGTCAGGTATCCTTTCCCTGTATGTTCCGGAAAGAATTCCCGGTGTTCCCGTCGCATCTCAAGAGGAGGCGCTCTCCACAGGAAAGGCGAGAGAAACTCCAGTGTCGTGCCATCTTTACAAGAGTCCCCCAGATATCTCAGTGTGCCGGGGTCCAGCCCCGCTGGATCCAGGGAATTCGATGGATGGACGGCGTTGACATGGGAAAGTCTTGTGTATTTATTAATGTAAGATGAGATTAAGAAATTATAGGGGTAGTAAGAAGATTAACTGGAGGAAAAAGGCTGAATAGCTAGGTTTACCGCGGAAGGCCAATAAAATTCCCGACAAGGAATTTTCTGGCGGACTCTGGGAATGGTGGCACCGACCCTCGAGTTCCTCTTGCCTTTCCTGTGGAGAGCGCCTCCTCTTGAGATGCGCCGGGAACGCCGGGAATTCTTTCCCGACCACGCAGGGAAAGGATCCCTCCTCTCGAGCTAGGAGGCGGAAACGGGGCTCCTCTGGATGTGGGCGGGACTCTCGTGCTTCCTCTCGAGCGGAGACGGGTATGTCGGGGAACTTCTTGAGTTGCAGCAAGGGTGTGAAGGACCCTTTGGAAGTTCCAGAGGTTAGGTGTGATTAGCCTCGAGACGCCTCAGCGGAAATGGGCCTCATCTCGCCTGGAGGGGAGAACCTCCTGGATTT
>NW_017196919.1:0-20081 GCF_001704415.2 Capra hircus
GAAACAGCACGTCATGCCCCCACTGGAGACGAGGACTGACTCATTGAAAACTCCAGAAGTTACCCAAAATCCATGTCGGCACTGGAGAGGAATCCTCAGGTTCCGGCCCGACTCCACACAAGGTCTTTAGGCCCGGCATCGACGGCGGAAGGATGCCGAGGCCCCGAGCAACTAGCATGGGGACTGGCCTTTCCTGAGGCCACCAGAGCGGTCCCTGAGTCCCCGTCTTAAGTCGAGAGCACCTGCCGCAACTCGAGAAAATCCAGGAGGTTCTCCCTCCAGGCGAGATGAGGCCCATTTTCGCTGAGGCCTCTCGAGGCTAATCACACCTAACTCTGGAACTTCCAAAGGGTCCTTCACACCCTTGCTGCAACTCAAGAAGTTCCCGACATACCCGTCTCCACTCGAGAGGAAGCACGAGAGTCCCGCCCACATCCAGAGGAGCCCCGTTTCGCCTCCTAGCTCGAGAGGAGGGATCCTTTCCCTGCGTGGTCGGGAAAGAATTCCCCGCGTTCCCGTCGCATCTCCAGAGGAGGCGCTCTCCACAGGAAAGGCGAGAGGAACTCCAGGGTCGGCCACCATTCCAGAGTCCCCCAGATGTCTCAGTCCATTCCAGGGAAACCTGTTTTCCTGCACTCTCGACTTTCAAGCCGAGGATCGACTCACACATGGTGGCACGTGGGACAGCCCTGTGGGAAAGCCTCGTGGGAAAGCCTCGAAAGCCTCGAGGGAAAAGCCACAGATCCCTTGATCCACGCGAAGGGAAGCGTGACATGCTGCTACAGCTCGGGAGGAAAGCCACCGTGCATGCCCCCACTCGAGACGAGGACTGACTCCCCTGGGGAGACTCCAGAAGTACCCCAAGATCCATGTCAGCGCTGGAGAGGAATCCTCACGTTCCGCACCGAATCCACACCAGGTCCAGGCCCGGCATCGCGGGAGAGGAATCCCGAGAGGCCCCGAGCAACTCGCCATGGGACTGGCCTTTCCTGAGGCCACCAGAGCAGGTCCCTGAGGTCCCCTCAGAAGTTCGAGAGCACCTGCCGCAACTCGAGAAAATCCAGGAGGTTCACCCTCCAGGCGAGATGAGGCCCATTTCCGCTGAGGCGTCTCGAGGCTAACACCTAACCTCTGGAACTTCCCAAAGGGTCCTTCACACCCTTGCTGCAACTCAAGAAGTTCCCCGACATACCCGTCTCCACTCGAGGGGAAGCACGAGAGTCCCCCACACCAGAGGAGCCCCGTTTCCGCCTCCTAGCTCGAGAGGGAGGGGATCCTTTCCCCGGTTGTGGCCGAAAAATTCCGGCGTTCCCGTCGCATCTCAAGAGGAGGCCGCTCTCCACAGGAAAGGCGAGAGGAACTCCAGGTCGTGCCACCATTCCAGAGTCCCCCAGATGTCTCAGTCCATTTCAGGGAAACCTGTTTTCCTTGCACTGCCTCGACTTTCAAGCCGAGGATCGACTCACACCACGGTGGCACGTGGGACAGCCCTGTGGAAAGCCTCGTGGAAAGCCTCGTGGAAAGGGAAAGCCACAGATCCTTGATCCACGCGAATGGAAGCGTGACACTGCTGCTACAGCTCGGAGGAAAGGCACACGTGCATACCCCCACTCGAGACGAGACTGAATTCCCTGGGGATACTCCAGAAGTTACCCAAGATCCATGTCAGCACTGAGAGGAATCCTCAGGGTGGCACCGACTCCACACAAAATCTTAGGCCCGCATCGACGGGAGAGGAATCCGAGAGGCCCGAGCAACTCGCATGGGACTGGCCTTTCCTGAGGCCACCAGAGCGGGTCCCTGAGGTCCCCGTCGTAAGTCGAGAGCACCTGCCGCAACTCGAGAAAATCCAGGAGGTTCTCCCCTTCAGGCGAGATGAGGCCCATTTCCGCTGAGGCGTCTCGAGCTAATCACACCTAAACTCTGGAACTTCCAAAGGGTCCTTCACACCCTTGCTGCAACTCAAGAAGTTCCCCGACATACCCGTCTCCACTCGAGAGGAAGCACGAGAGTCCGCCCACATCCAGAGGAGCCCGTTTCCGCCTCCTAGCTCGAGAGAGGGATTCTTTCCCTGCGTGTCGGGAAAGAATTCCCGTTTCCCGTCGCATCTCAAGAGGAGCGCTCTCCACAGAAAGGCGAGAAGAACTCCAGGGTCGTGCCACCATTCCCAGAGTCCCCAGATGTCTCAGTCCATTCCAGGGAAAACCTGTTTTCCCTGCACTGCCTCGACTTTCAAGCCGAGGATCGACTCACACCACGGTGGCACGTTGGACAGCCCTGTGGAAAGCCTCGTGGGAAAGCCTCGTGGGAAAGCCTCGAGGGAAAGCCACAGATCCCTTGATCCACACGAAGGGAGCGTGACACTGCTGCTACAGCTCGGAGGAAAGCGCACGTGCATGCCCCACTCGAGACGAGGACTGACTCCCCTGGGAGACTCCAGAAGTACCCAAGATCCATGTCAGCACTGGAGAGGAATCCTCAGGTTCCGGCACCGACTCCACACAAGATCTTAGGCCCCGCATCGACGAGAGGAATCCGAGAGGCCCCCGAGCAACTCGCATGGGGACTGGCCTTTCCTGAGGCCACCAGAGCGGGTCCCTGAGGTCCCCGTCGTAAGTCGAGAGCACCTGCCGCAACTCGAGAAAATCCAGGAGGTTCTCCCCTCCAGGCGAGATGAGGCCCATTTCCGCTGAGGCGTCTCGAGGCTAATCACACCTAACCTCTGGAACTTCCAAAGGGTCCTTCACACCCTTGCTGCAACTCAAGAAGTTCCCCAACATACCCGTCTCCACTCGAGAGGAAGCACGAGAGTCCCGCCCACATCCAGAGGAGCCCGTTTCCGCCTCCTAGCTCGAGAGGAGGGATCCGCCCTGCGTGGTCGAAAGAATTCCCGGCGTTCCCGTCGCATCTCAAGAGGAGGCGCTCTCCACAAGAAAGGCGAGAGGAACTCCAGGGTCGTGCCACCATTCCCAGAGACCCCAGATGTCTCAGTCCATTCCAGGGAAACCTGTTTTCCCTGCACTGCCTCGACTTTCAAGCCGAGGATCGACTCACACCACGGTGGCACGTGGGACAGCCCTGGGAAAGCCTCGTGGGAAAGCCTCGTGGAAAGCTCGAGGGAAAGCCACAGATCCCTTGATCCACACGAAGGGAAGCGTGACACTGCTACAGCTCGGGAGGAAAGCGCACGTGCATGCCCCACTCGAGACGAGGACTGACTCCCCTGGGGAGACTCCAGAAGTACCCCAAGATCCATGTCAGCACTGGAGAGGAAACCTCAGGTTCCCGCACCGACTCCACACAAGGTCTTAGGCCCCGGCATCGACGGGAGAGGAATCCCGAGAGGCCCCGAGCAACTCGCATGGGGACTGGCCTTTCCTGAGGCCACCAGAGAGGGTCCCTGAGGTCCCCGTCGTAAGTCGAGAGCACCTGCCGCAACTCGAGAAAATCCAGGAGGTTCTCCCCTCCAGGCGAGATGAGGCCCATTTCCGCTGAGGCGTCTCGAGGCTAATCACACCTAACCTCTGGAACTTCCAAAGGGTCCTTCACACCCTTGCTGCAACTCAAGAAGTTCCCGACATACCCCTCCACTCGAGAGGAAGCACGAGAGTCCCGCCCACATCCAGAGGAGCCCCGTTTCGCCTGTAGAAGAGGAGGGATCCTTTCCCTGCGTGGTCGGGAAAGAATTCCCGGCGTTCCCGTCGCATCTCATGAGGAGGCGCTCTCCACAGGAAAGGCGAGAGAAACTCCAGTGTCGTGACATCATTCCAAGAGTCCCAAGATAGCTTAGTGTGCCGGTGTCCAGGCCCGCTGCATCCAGGGAATTCACGGCGTTGACCTGAAAAGTCATGTAAGATTAGATTAAGAAATTATAGGGTAGTAAGAAGATTAACTGGAGGAAAAAGGCTGAATAGGTAGGATTACGCGGAAGGCCCGACAAGGAATTTTCTGGCGGACTCTGGGAATGGTGGCACGACCTCGAGTTCATCTTGCCTTTCCTGTGGAGAGCGCCTCCTCTTGAGATGCGCGGGAACGCGGGAATTCTTTCCCGACCACGCAGGGAAAGGATCCCTCCTCTGGATCTATCAGGCCGGAAACGGGGCTCTTCTGGATGTGGGCGGGACTCTGGTGCTTCCTTTCGAGTGGAGACGGGTATGTCGGTGAACTTCATGAGTTGCAGCAAGGGTGTGAAGGACCCTTTGGAAGTTCCAGAGGTTAGGTGTGATTAGCCTCGAGACGCCTCAGCGGAAATGGGTCTCATCTCGCCTGGAGGGGAGAACCTCCTGGATTTTCTCGAGTTGCGGCAGGTGCTCTCGACTTACGACGGGAACCTCATGGACCCTCTGTGGTGGCCTCAGGAAAGGCCAGTCCCCATGCGAGTTGCTCGGGGGCCTCTCGGGGATTCCTCTCCCGTCGATGCCGGGGACTAAGACCTTGTGTGGAGTCGGTGCGGGAACCTGAGGTTTCCTCTCCAGTACTGACATGGAGCTTGGGGTACTTCTGGAGTCTCCCCAGGGGAGTCAGTCCTCATCTCGAGTGGTGGCATGCACGTGCGCTTTCCTCCCGAGCTGTAGCAGCGGTGTCACGCTTCCCTTCGTGTGGATCAAGGGATCTGTGGCTTTCCCTCGAGGCTTTCCCACGAGGCTTTCCCACGAGGCTTTCGCACAGGGCTGTCCCACGTGCCACCCTGGTGTGAGTCGATCCTCGGCTTGAAAGTCGAGGCAGTGCAGGGAAAACAGTTTTCCCTGGAATGGACTGAGACATCTGGGGTCTCTGGGAATGGTGACACGACCCTGGAGTTCCTCTCGCCTTTCTTGTGGAGAGCGAATCCACTTGACATGCGACGGGAACGCCGGGAATTCTTTTCCGACCACGCAGGGTTCGTATCCCTCCTCTGGAGCTCTGAGGCGGAAACAGGGCTCCTCTGGATTAGGGCGGGACTCTCGTGCTTCCTCTCGAGTGGAGACGGGTATGTTGGGGAACTTCTTGAGTTGTAGCAAGGGTGTGAAGGACCCTTTGGAAGTTCCAGAGGTTAGGTGTGATTAGCCTCGATACGCCTCAGGGGAAATGGGCCTCATCTCGCCTGGAGGGGAGAACCTCCTGGATTTCCTCGAGTTGCGGCAGGTGCTCTTGACGTACGACGGGGACCTCAGGGACCCGCTCTGGTGGCCTCAGGAAAGGCCAGTCCCCTTGCGAGTTGCTCGGGGGCCTCTCGGGATTCCTCTACGTCGATGACGGAGCCTAAGATCTTGTGTGAAGTTGGTGCCGGAACCTGAGGATTCCTCTCCAGTGCTGACATGGATCTTGGGGTACATCTGGAGTCTCCCCAGGGGAGTAAGTCCTCGTCTCGAGTGGGGGCATGCACGTGTGCTTTCCTCCCGAGCAGCAGCAGCAGTGTCACGCATCCCTTCGTGTGGATCAAGGGATCTGTTGCTTTCCCTCGAGGCTTTCCCACGAGGCTTTCCCAGGAGGCTTTCGCACAGGGCTGTCCAACGGGGCACCGTGGTGTGAGTCGATCCTCGGCTTGAAAGTCGAGGCAGTGCAGGGAAAACAGGTTTCCCTGGAATGGACTGAGACATCTGGAGGACTCTGGGAATGGTGGCACGACCCTGGAGTTCTTCTCGCCTTTCCTGTGGAAAACATCTCCTCTTGAGATGCGACGGGAACTCCGGGAATTCTTTCCCGAACACGCAGGGAAAGAATCCCTCCTCTCTAGCTAGGAGGCGGAAACGGGTCTCCTCTGGATGTGGGCGGTACTCTCGTGCTTCCTCTCGAGTGGAGACGGGTATGTCGGGGAAATTCTTGAGTTGCAGCAAGGGTGTGAAGGACCCTTTGGAAGTTCCAGAGTTTAGGTGTGATTAGACTCGAGACGCCTCAGTGGAATTGGGCCTCATCTCGCCTGAAGGGGAGAACCTCCTGGATTTTCTCGAGTTGCGACAGGTGCTCTCGACTTACGAAGGGGACCTCAGGGACCCGCTCTGGTGGCCTCAGGAAAGGCCAGTCCCCATGCGAGTTGCTCGTGGGCCTCTCGGGATTCCTCTCCCGTCGATGCCGGTGCGTAAGATTTTGTGTGGAGTCGGTGCCACAACCTGAGGATTCCTCTCCATTGCTGACATGGATCTTGGGTACTTCTGGAGTATCCCCAGGGAATTCAGTACTCGTCTCGAGTGGGGGAATGCACGTGTGCCTTCCTCCCGAGCTGTAGCAGCAGTGTCATGCTTTCCATGGAGTGGATCAAGGGATCTGTGGCTTTCCCACGACGCTTTCCCACGAGGCTTTCCCACGAGGCTTTGCCACAGGGCTGTCCCACGTGCCACCGTGGTGTGAGTCGATCCTCGGCTTGAAAGTCGAGGCAGCGCATGGAAAACAGGTTTCCCTGAAATGGACTGAGACATCTGGGGGACTCTGGGAATGGTGGCACGACCCTGGAGTTCCTCTCGCCTTTCCTGTGGAGAGCGCCTCCTCTTGAGTTGTGACGGGAACGCCGGAATTTTTCCCCGACCACGAAGGGAAAGGATCCCTCCTCTGGAGCTAGGAGGCGGAAACGGGGTTCCTCTGGTGGTGGGGAGAACTCTCGTGCTTCCCCTCGAGTGGAGACGGGTATGTCGGGGAACTTGTTGACTTGCAGCAAGGGTGTGAAGGACCCTTTGGGAGTCCCAGAGGTTAGGTGTTAGCCTCGAGACGCCTCAGCGGAAATGGGCCTCATCTCGCCTGGAGGGGAGAACCTCCTGGATTTTCTCGAGTTGCGGCAGGTGCTCTCGACTTCTGACGGGGACCTCAGGGACCTGCTCCGGTGGCCTCAGGAAAGGCCAGTCCCCATGCGAGTTGCTCAGGGGCCTCTCGGGATTCCTCTCCCGTCGATGCAGGGGCCTAAGACCTGGTGTGGATTCGGTGCCGGAACGTGAGCTTTCCTCTCCAGCGCTGACATGGATCTTGGGGTACTTCTGGAGTCTCCCCAGGGGAGTCAGTCCTCGTCTCGATTGGGGGCATGAACGTGCGCTTTCCTCCCGAGTTGTAGCAGCAGTGTCACGCTTCCCTTCGCGTGGATCAAGGGATCAGCGTCTTTCCCTCGAGGCTTTCCCCCGAGGCTTTCCCACGAGGCTTTCCCACAGGCCTGTCCCACGTGCCACCGTTGTGTGAGTCGATCCTCGGCTTGAAAGTCGAGGCAGTGCATGGAAAACAGGTTTCCCTGGAATGGACTGAGACATCTGGGAAACTCTAGGAATGGTGGCACGACCCTGTAGTTCCTCTCGCCTTTCCTGTGGAGAGCGCCTCCTCTGGAGATGCAACGGGAACGCGGGGAATTCTTACCCCTCCACGCAGGGAGGGATCCCTCCTCTCGAGCTAGGAGGCAGAAACGGGGCTCCTCTGGATGTGGGCAAAACTCTCGTGCTTCCTCTCGAGTGGAGACGGGTATGTCGGGGAACTTCTTGAGTTGCAGCAAGGGTGTGAGGGACCCTTTGGAAGTTCCAGAAGTTAGGTGTGATTAGCCTCGAGACGTCTCAGCCGAAATGGGCCTCATCTCTCCTGGAGGGGAGAACCTCCTGGATTTTCTCGAGTTGAGGCAGGTGCTCTTGACTTAAGACGGGGACCTCAGGGACACGCTCTGGTGGCCTCAGGAAAGGCCAGTCCCCATGCTAGTTGCTCGGGGGCCTGTCGGCATTCCTCTCCCGACGATGCCAGGGCCTAAGACCTTGTGTGGAGTCGGCGCCGGAACCTGAGGATTCCTCTCCAGTGCCGACATGGATATTTGGGTACTTCTGCAGTTTCCTCAATGGAGTCGGTCCTCGTCTCCAGTGGGGGCATGAACGTGCTGTTTCCTTCCAAGCTGTAGCAGCAGAGTCACACTTCCCTTCGCGTGGATCAAGGCATCTGTGGCTTACCATTGAGGCTTTCCCACGAGGCTTTCCAAGGAGGCTTTCCCACGAGGCTTTCCCACGAGGCTTTCCCACAGGGCTGACCCACGTGCCACCTTGATGTGAGTCGATCCTCTGCTTGTAAGTCGACGCAGTGCAGGGAAAACAGGTTTCCCTGGAATGGACTGAGACATCTGGGGGACTCTGGGAATGCTGGCACGACCCTGGAGTTCCTCTTGCCTTTGCTGTGGAGAGCGCCTCCTCTTGAGATGCGACGGAAACGCCGGGAATTCTTTCCCGACCACGCAGGGAAAGGATCCCTCCTCTCGAGCTAGGAGGCGGAAAGGCGGCTCCTCTAGATGTGGGCGGGACACTCGTGCTTCCTCTCGAGTGGAGACGGGTATGTCGGGGAACTTCTTGAGTTGCAGCAAGGGTGTGAAGGACCCTTTTGAAGTTCCAGAGGTTAGGTGTGAATAGCCCCGAGACGGCTCAGCGGAAATGGGCCTCATCTCACATGGAGGGGAGAACCTCCTGGATTTTCTCGAGCTGCGGCAGGTGCTCTCGACTTATGACGGGGACCTCAGGGACCCGCTCTGGTGGCCTCAGGAAAGGCCAGTCTCCATGCGAATTGCTCGGGGGCCTCTCGGGATTCCTCTCCCGTCGATGCCGGGGCCTAAGACGTTGTGTGGAGTCGTTACCGGAACCTGAGGATTCCTCTCCAGTGCTGACATGGATCTTGGGGTACTTCTGGAGTCTCCCCAGGGGAGTCAGTCCTCGTCTCGAGTGGGGGCCTGCACGTGTGCTTTCCTCTCGAGCTGTAGCAGCAGTGTCACGCTGGCTTAAGACCTTGTGTGGCGTCGGTGCCGGAACCTGAGAATACCTTTCCAGTGCTGACATGGATCTTGGGGTACTTCTGAGTCTCCCCAGGGGAGTCAGTCCTCGTCTCGAGTGGGGGCCTGCACGTGCGCTTTCCTCTCGAGCTGTAGCAGCAGTGTCACGCTTCCCTTCGCTTGGATCAAGGGATCCGTGGCTTTCCCTCGAGGCTTTCCCACAGGGCTATCCCACGTGCCACCGTGGGGTGAGTCGATCGATGGCTTGAAAGTCAACGCAGTGCAAGGAAAAAAGGTTTCCCTGGAATGGACTGAGACATCTGGCGAATCTGGGAATGGTGGCACGACCCTGGACTTCCTCTCGAGTTTCCTGTGGAGAGCGCGTCCTCTTGAGATGCGACGGGAACGCCGGGAATTCTTTCCCGACCACGGAGGGAAAGGATCCCTCCTGTCGAGCTAGGAGGCGGAAACGGTGCTCCTCTGTATGTGGGCGGGACTCTCGTGCTTCCTCTCGAGTGGAGACGGCTATGTCGGGGAAATTCTGGATTTGCAGCAAGGGTGTAAAGGACCCTTTGGAAGTTCCAGAGGTTAGGTGAGATTAGCCTCGAGACGCCTCAGTGGAAATGGTCCTCATGTTGCCAGGAGGGGAGAACCGCCTGGATTTTCTCGAGTTGCGGCAGGTGCTCTCGACTTTCGACGGGGACCTCAGGGACCCGCTCTGGTGGCCTCAGGAAAGGCCAGTCCCCACGCGAATTGCTCGGGGGCCTCTCGGGATTCCTCTCCAGTCTATGCTGGGGCCTAAGAACTTGTGTGGATTTGGTGCCGGAACCTGAGGATTCCTCTGTAGTGCTGACATGGATCTTGGGGTACTTCTGGAGTCTCCCCAGGGGAGTCAGTCCTCGTCTCGAGAGGGGGCATGCACGTGCGCTTTCCTTCCGAGCGGTAGCAGCAGTGTCACGCTTCCCGACGAGTGGATCAAGGGATCTGTGGCTTTCTCTCGAGGCTTTCCCACGAGGCTTTCCCACAGTGCTGTCCCACGTGCCACCGTGGTGTGTGTCAATCCTTGACTTGAAAGTCGAGGCAGTGCAGGGAAAACAGGTTTCCCTGGAATGGACTGAGACATCTGGGGGACTCTGGAAATGGTAGCACGACACTGGGGTTCCTCTCGCCTTTCCTGTGGAGAGTGCCTCCTCTTGAAATGCGACGGAAACGCCGGGAATTCTTTCCCCACTACGCAGGGAAAGGATCTCACCTCTCAAGCTATGAGGCGGAAACGGGGCTCCTCTGGATGTGGGAGGGACTCTCGTGTTTCCTCTCGAGTGCAGACGGGTATTTCGGGGAACTTCTTGAGTTGCAGCAAGGTTGTGAAGGACCCTTTGGAAGTTCCAGAGGTTAGGTGTGATTAGCCACGAGACGCCTCAGCGGAAATGGGCCTCATCTCGGCTGAGGGGGGAACCTCCTGGATTTTATCGAGTTGCGGCAGGTGCTCTCGACTTTCGACAGGGACCTCAGGGACCCGCTCTGGTGGCCTCAGGAAAGGCCAGTCCCCATGCGAGTTGCTCGGGGGCCTCTGGGGATTCCTCTCCCATCGATGCCAGGGCCTAGACCTTGTGTGGAGTCGGTGCCAGAACTTGAGCATTCCTCTGCAGTGCTGACATGGATCTTGGGGTACTTCTGAAGTCTCCCCAGGGGAGTCAGTCCTCGTCTCGAGTCGGGGCATGCTCGTGCGCTTTCCTTCTGTGGTGTAGCAGCACGGTCACGCTTCCCGGCGAGTGGATCAAGGGATCTGTGTCTTTCCCTTGAGGCTTTCCATCGAGGCTTTCCCACGAGGCTTTTCCACAGGGCTGTCCCACGTGCCACCGTGGTGTGAGTTGATCCTCTGCTGAAAGTCGAGAAAGTGCAGGGAAAACAGGTTTCCCTTGAATGGACTTAGACATCTGGGGAACTCTGGGAATGGTGGCACGACCCTGGAATTCCTCTCGCCTTTCCTGTGGAGAGCGCCTCCTCTTTAGATGGGACGGGAACTCCGGGAATTCTTTCCGGACCACGCAGGGAAAGGATGCATCCTCTCGAGCTATGAGGCAGAAACGGGGCTCCTCTGGATGTGGGCGGGACTCTCGTGCTTCCTCTCGAGTGGAGACAGGTATACCGGGGAACTTCTTGAGTTGCAGCAAGGGTGTGAAGGACCCTCTGGAAGTTCCAGAGGTTAGATGTGATTAGCCTCGAGACGCCTCAGCGGAAAAGGGCCTCATCTCGCCTGGAGGGGAGAACCTCCTGGATTTTCTCGAGTTGCGGCAGGTGCTCTTGACTTACGACGGGGACCTCAGGGACCCGCTCTGGTGGCCTGAGTAAAGGCCAGTCCCCATTCGAGATGTTTGGGGGCCGCTCGGGATTCCTCTACCGTCGATGCCGGGGCCTAAGACTTTGAGTGGAGTCGGTGTCCCAACCTGAGGATTCCGCTCCACTGCTGACATGGATCTTGGGGTACTTCTGGTGTCTTCCCAGGGGAGTCAGTCCTCGTCTCGAGAGGAGGCATGCAGTTCGATTCCCTCCCGAGCTTTAACAGCAATGTCACGCTTCCCGTCGAGTGGATCAAGGGATCAGTGTCTTTCCCTTGAGGCTATCCCATGAGGCTTTCCCAGGAGGCTTTCCCACAGGGCTGTCCCACGTGCCACCGTGGTGTGAGTCGATCCTCGGCATGAAATCGAGGCAGTGCTGGGAAAACAGTTTTCCCTGGAATGGACTGAGACATCTGGGGGACTCTGGGAATGGTGGTACGACCCTTGAGTTCCTCTCGCCTTTCCTGAGGAGACCGCCTCCTCTTGAGATGCGACGGGAATGCAGGCAATTCTTTCCCAACCACGCAGGGAAAGGATCCATCCTCTCGAGCTAAGAGGCGCAAACGGGGCTCCTCTGGATGTGGGCGGGACTCTCGAGCTTCCTCTTGAGTGGAGACGGGTATGTCGGGGAACTTCTTGAGTTGCAGCAAGGGTGTGAAGGACCCTTTGGTAGTTCCAGAGGTTAGGTGTGATTAGCCTGGAGACGCCTCAGCGTAATAGGGCCTCATCTCGCCTGGAGGGGAGAACCTCCTGGATTTTCTCGAGATGAGGCAGGTGCTCTCGACGTACGATGGGGACCTCATTGACTCGCTCTGGTGGCATCAGGAAAGGCCAGTCCCCAAGCAAGTTGCCCGGGGGCCTCTCGGGATTCCACTCCCGTCGATTCCGGGGCCTAAGGCCTTCTGTGGAGTCGGTTCCGGAACCTGAGGATTCCTCTCCAGGGCTGACATGGATATTGGGGTAGTTCTGTAGTCTCCCCAGGGGAGTCAGTCCTCTTCTCGAGTGGGGGCATGCGCGTGAGCTTCACTCCCGAGCTCTAGCAGCAGTGTCACGCTTCCCGTCGAGTAGATCAAGGGATCTGTGGCTTTAGCTCGAGGCTTTCCCAAGAGGCTTTCCCACAGGGCTGTCCCACGTGCCACCGTGGTGTGAGTCGATCCTCGGCTTGAAAGTCGAGGCAGTGTAAGAAAAACAGGATTCCCTGGAATGGACTGAGACATCTGGGGGACTCTTGGAATGGTGGCACGACCCTGGAGTTCCTCTCGCCTTTCCTGAGAAGAGCGCCTCCTCTTGAGATGCGACAGGAACACGAGGAATTCTTTCCCCACCACGCAGGGAAAGGATCCCTCCTCTCGAGCTAGGAGGCGGAAACGGGGCTCCTCTGGATGTGGGCGGGACTCTCGAGCTTCCTCTCGAATGCAGACATGTATGTGGGGAACTTCTTGAGTTGCAGCAAGGGTGTGAAGGACCCTTTGGAAGTTCCAGAGGTTCAGTGTGATTAGTCTCGAGACCCCTCAGGGGAAAAGGGCCTCATCTCGCCTGGAGGGGAGAACCTCCTGAATTGTCTCGACTTACGGCAGGTGCTCTTGACTTACGACGGGGACCTCAGGGACCCGCTCTGGTGGCCTCAGGAAAGGCCAGTCCCCATGCGAGTTGCTCGGGGGCCTCTCGTGATGTCTCTCCCTCTCCAGTGCTGTCTTGGATCTTGACTGGCCTTTCCTGAGGCCACCAGAGCGGGTCCCTGCGGTCCCCGTCGTAAGTCGAGAGCACCTGCCGCAACTCGAGAAAATGAAGGATGTTCTCCCCTCCAGGCAAAATGAAGCCTATTTCCCCTGACACATCTCAAGGCTAAGCACACTTAAATTCTGGAACTTCCAAAGGGTCCTTCACACCCTTGCTGCAAATCAAGAAGTTCCCCGACATACCCGTCTCCACTCGAGAGGAAGCACGATAGTTCCGCCCACATCCAGAGGAGCCCCGTTTCCGCCTCATAGCTCGAGAGGAGGGATCCTTTCCCTGCGAGGTCGGGAAAGAATTCCCGGCGTTCCCGTCTCATCTCAAGAGGAGGTGCTCTCCACAGGAAAGGCGAGAGGAACTCCAGGGACATGCCACCATTTTCCGAGTCCCCCAGATGTCTCAGTCCATTCCTGGGAAACCTGTTTCCCCGCACTGACTCGACTTTCAAGCCGAGGATCGACTCACACCACTGTGGCACGTGGGACAGCCCTGTGGCAAAGCCTCGTGGGAAAGCCTCGTGGGAAAGCCTCGAGGGAAAGCCACAGATCCCTTGATCCACGCGAAGGGAAGCGCAACACTGCTGCTACAGCTGGGGAGGAAAGCGCACGTGCATGCCCTCAACCGAGACGAGGACTGACTCCCCTGGGGAGACTCCAGCAGTACACCAAGATCCATGTCAGCACTGGAGAGGAATCCTCAGGTTACAGCACCGACTCTACGTAAGGTCTGAGGCCCCGGCATGGACGGGAGAGGAATCCAGAGAGGGCCCCGAGCAACTCGCATGGGGACTGGAATTTCCTGAGGCCACTAGAGCGGGTCCCTGAGGTCCCCATCTTAAGTCGAGAGCACCTGTCGCAGCTCGAGAATATCCAGGAGTTTCTCCCCTCTAGGCGAGATGAGGCCCATTTCCATTGAGGCATCTCGGGGCTAATCACACCTAACCTCTAGAACTGCCAAAGGGTCCTTCACACCCTTTCTGCAACTCAAGAAGTTCCCCAACATACCCGTCTCCACTGGAGAGGAAGCACGAGAGTCCCGCCCACATGAGGAGGAGCCCCGTTTCCATCTCATAGCTCGAAAGAAGGGATCCTTTCCCTGCGTGGTCGGGAAAGAATTTCCGGCATTCCCGTCGCATCTCAAGAGTAGGCGCTCTCCACAGAAAAGGTGAGAGGAACTCCAGGGTCGTGCCACCATTCCCAGATTCCCTCAGATGTCTCAGTCCATTCCAGGGAAACTTGTTTTAGCTGCACTGCCTCGACTTTCAAGCCGAGGATCGACTCGCACCACGGTGGCACGTTGGACAGCCCTGTGGGAAAGCCTCGTGGAAAAGCCTCGAGGGGAAGCCTTCAGGGAAAGCCACTGATACCATGATCCAATCGCCAAGAAGCGTGACACTGCTGCTACAGCTCGGGAGGAAAGCGCACGTGCATGCCCCCACTCGAGACGAGGACTGACTCCCCTGGGGAGACTCCAGAAGTACCCCAAGATCCATGTAAGCATTGTCAGGAATATTCAGGTTCCGGCACCGACTCCACACAAAGTCTTAGGCCCCGGCATCGACGGGAGAGGAATCCCGAGAGGCCCCCGAGCAACTTGCATGGGGACTGGCCTTTCCTGAGGCCACCAGAGCGGGTCCCTGTGGTCCCTGTCGTAAGTCGAGAGCACCTGCCGCAACTCGAGAAAATTCAGGAGGTTCTCCACTCCAGGCGAGATGAGGCCCATTTCCACTGAGGCATCTCGACGCGAATCACACCTAACCTCTGGAACTTGCAAAGCGTCCTTCACACCCTTGCTGCAACTCAAGCAGTTCCCCGACATACCCATCGACACTCGAGACGAAGTACAAGAGTCCCGCCCACATCCAGCGGAGCCCCGTTTCCGCCTCGTAGCTCGAGAGGAGGGATCCTTTCCCTGCGTGGTGGGGAAAGAATTTCTGGCGTTCCCGTTGCATCTCAAGAGGAGGTGCTCTCCACAGGAAAGGCGAGAGGAAGTCCAGGGTCGTTACACCATTCCCAGAGTCCCCTAGATGTCTCAGTCCATTCCAGGGAAACGTGTTTTCCCTGCACTGCCTCGACTTTCAAGCCCAGGGTCGACTTTCACCACGGTGCCACGTGGGACAGACCTGTGGGAAAGCCTCGTGGGAAAGTCTCGTGGGAAAGCCTCGAGGGAAAGCCACAGATCCCTTGATCCAGGCAAAGGGAAGCGTGACACTGCTGCTACAGCTCGGGAGGAAAGCACACGTGCATGCCCCCACTCGAGACGAGGACTGACTCCCGTGGGGAGACTCCAGAAGTACCCCAAGATCCATGTCAGCACTGGAGAGGAATCCTCTGGTTCTGGCACCGACTGCAAACAAGGTCTTAGGCCCCGGCATCGATGGGAGAGGAATCCTGAGAGGCCACCGTGCAACTCGCATGGGTACTGGCATTTCCTCAGGCCAACAGAGCGGTTCCCTGAGGTCCCCGTCATAGGTCGAGAGCACCTGCCGCAACTTGAGAAAATCCAGGTGGTTGTCCCTTCCCGGAGAGATGGGCCCATTTCCGCTGGGGTGTCTCGAGGCTAATCACACCTAAGCTCTGGAATTTCCAAAGAGTCCTTCACACCCTTGCTGCAACTCAAGAAGTTCCCCCACATACCCGTCTCCACTCGAGAGGAGGCACGAGAGTCCCGCCCACATCCATAGGAGCCCCGTTTCCGTCTCATAGCTCGAGAGGAGGGATCCTTTCCCAGCGTGATAGCGAAAGAATTCTCGGGAGTCACTCTCCACAGGAAAGGCGAGAGGAACTCCCTGTCATGCCACCATTCCCAGAGTCCCCCAGATATCTCAGTCAATTCCAGGAAATCCTGTTTTCCCTGCACTGCCTCGACTTTCAAGCCGAGGATCAACTCACACCATGGTGGTACGTGGGACAGCCCTGTGGGAAAGCCTCGTGGGAAAGCCTCGAGGGAAAGCCACAGATCCCTTGATTCACTGGAAGGGAAGCGTGACACTGCTGCTACAGCTCGGGAGGAAAGCGCACGTGCATGCCCCCACTCGAGACGAGAACTGACTCCCCTCGGGAGACTCCAGTAGTACCCCAAGATCCATGTCAGCACTGGAGAGGAATCCTCAGGTTCCGGCACCGACTCCGTACAACGTCTCAGACCCCGGCATCAACGGGAGAGGAATCCCGAAAGGCCATCGAACAACTCGCATGGAGACTGGCCTTTCCTCAGGACACCGGAGAGGGTCCCTGAGGTCCCCGTCGTAATTCTAGAGCACCTGCCACACTCGAGAAAATCCAGGAGGTTCTCCCCTCCAGGCGAGATGAGGCCCATTTCCGCTGAGGCGTCTCGAGGCTAATCACACCTAACCTCTGGAACTTCCAAAGGTTCCTTCACACCTTAGCTGCACTCAAGAAGTTCCCCAACACACCCGTCTCCACTCCAGAGGAAGCACGAGGGTCCCGGCCACATCCAGAGGAGCTCCGTTTCCGCCTCCAAGCTAAAGATGAGGGATCCTTCCCTGCTTCCTCGGGATAGAATTCCCGACGTTTCCGACGCTTCTCAAGAGGAGGCCCACTGCACAGGAAAGGCGAGAAGAACTCATGTGTCGTGCCACCATTCCAAGAGTCCCCCAGATATCTCAGTCCATTCCAGAGGATCCTGTTTTTCCCTGCACTGCTTCGACTTTCACGCCGAGGATCGACTCACACCACGGTGGCACGTGGAGGGCCCTGTGGGAAAGCCTCGTGGGAAAGCCTTGAGGGAAAGCCACAGATCCCTTGATCCACGCGAAGGGAAGCGTGACACTGCTGCTACAGCACGGGAGGAAAGCGCACGTGCCATGCCCCCACTCGAGACGAGGACTGACTCCCCTTGGAGACTCCAGAAATACCCCAACATGCATGTCAGCCTTGGAGAGGAATCCTCAGATTCCGGCCCCGACTCCACACAAGGTCTTAGGCCCTGGCATCGACGGGAGTGGAATAGCGACAGGCCCTCTAGCAACTCGCATGGGGACTGGCCTTTCCTCAGGTCACCAGAGCGGGTCCCTGAGGTCCCCGTCGTAAGTCGAGAGCACCTGCCGCAACTCGGTAACATCCAGGCGGTTCTCCCCTCCAGGCGAGATGAGGCCCGTTTTCCCCTGAGGTGTCTCGAGGCTAATCACACGTGACCTCTGGAACTTCCAAAGAGTCTTTCACAGTCATGCTGCAACTCAAGAAGTTCCCCGACATACCCGTCTCCACTCAAGAGGAAGCACGAGTGTCCCGGCCACATCCAGAGGAGCTCCGTTTCCGGCTCGTAGCTCGAGATGAGCGATCCTTTCCCTGATTGGTCGGGAAAGAATTCCCCGGCATTCCCATCGCATCTCAAGAGGAGGCGCTCTCCAAAGGAAAGGGGAGAGGAACTGCAGGGTCGTGCCACCATTCCGAGACTCACCCAGATGTCTCAGTCCATTCCACAGGAACCTGTTTTCCCTGCACTGCCTTGGCCTTCATGCCGAGGATCGACTCACACCACCGTCACACGTGGGACAAGCCCTGTGGAAAAGCCTAGTGGGAAAGACTCGAGGGAAAGCCACAGATCCCTTGTCCAGGCATGGGGAAGCGTGACACTGCTGCTACAGCATGGGAGGAAAGGGCACGCTCATGCCCCATCGAGATGAGGCCTGACTCCCTTGTGGAGACTCGAGAAGTACCACAAAAATCCATGTCAGCACTGGAGAGGAATCCTCAGCTTCCGGCCCCGACTCCACACAAGGTCTTTAGGCCCGGCATCGACGGGAGAGGAATCACGAGAGGCCCCTAGCAACACACATGATGACTGGCGTTTCTGCGGCCGCCAGAGCGGGTCCCTGAAGTCCCCGTCGTAACTCGAGAGCACCTGCTGAAACTCGGAATATCCAGGAGCCCTCCATTCCAGGCGACATGAGGCCCATTTCTGCTGAGGCATCTCGAGACTAACCACACCTAACCTCTGGAACTTCCAAAGGGTCCTTCACACCCTTGCTGCAACTCAAGAAGTTCCCGACATACCCGTTCCTCTTCACATTCAGCCATAATGGTGGTGTCATCTGCATATCTAAGTTTATTGGTATTTCTAACCGGCATCTTGATTCCAGCTCATGTATCTTCCATCCCAGCATTTTTCATGATGTACTCTGCATAGAAGTTAAATAAACAGGGTGACAATATACAGCCTTTGCATACTCCTTTTCCTTTTTGGAACCAGTCTGTTTTTCCATGTCCTACTCTAACTGTTGCTTCCTGACCTTCATCCAGATTTCTCAAGAGGCAGGTTAGGTGGTCTGGTATTCCTATCTCTTTCAGAATTGTGGCATAAAACAACAGTATAAGGACCTTTCCGATGTCAGGCCAAGGAATTGTGTTTCCAGTCATTGAGCACACCTGATCACTGAGCACAAATTCATGAATCTGTTTCCTCAAGGGGAATGAGATTCTTTTTTATACAAACTTAGTTACCTGATTTATTACCTTACCTAATTGTTCCATCTGCTGTGAAATCCACCCCCTTACTTGTGGCAAATCTGCTAACACCTGCCTCACTGTGGGAGGGGGTCTCCATAGAAAATTCATAAGGACAACAACTGTGGGAACGTGCGGTTACCCGTAATATGAGTAAGTCTGCCGGAAGCAAGCCCATCCATGTACAGTCAGTCTCTATGATCCATTTTGAAGTGTCTCTTCAAGAGTTTGGTTGTTTCTTTCCACCATTCCAGAACACTGGGGCCTATAGCTGTATGTAATTTCCACTGATATTTAAGCTTCACATACCTCTTAATTAACAGCGGCTCAAAGACAGGGCCATTGTCGATTCTATACTGGTTGGAAACCCAAGTCTGGGAATTATTTCTCAAATCAGCGAGCTACTTCGTTTTCTTTTCAGATCAGGTAGGGAAGGCCTCTGCCCAACGGAGAAGGTACCTACTATTCTAGTAAGTTATGATAACAGGTGACTGCCTTTGCTTCCCCGAAGGACACTCGCTTTCCCTGCATCCTGAGAACTCCACGTCTCAGCCAGTTGGAAAAGCGCTTCTTGGAGGTCATTATTCAGGGGCAATTTCCCCTGGAGCCCGGGGCATAGGAGCGGCTCCACACTCCCAGGAAAGGCAGAGCCACAGCCACACATCTGTCCCATCCCCTTTGCCTCTGTAGGAGAGCTCTAGTGAGCCTAGGTCTGTCAGGAAAATTCTTGGCTCCTATGGGGACACATTCTATGTGTGAAACTGCATCCAGGACCTAGGGCCACAGGGCGCCTGTTTCTCTCGGGCGGAGGGGTGGGGGCCTGAAGCAGTGCGGCCCAGCAACAGCTTCCACATCCATCCAATTGCTCTTTTCTTACCTCTGATAGAACTAGCTTTGTTCCAGCCTTTGGCCATTTGGAGGCAAGCGGGCCCCACTTCCTCCCCAAGGAGGCATGGGACCTAATTTGAGTGGAAAGGCCCCTCACGGAGCTGAACCCCAGGAAGGCACCCAGTCATGTCTGACACATTCCTGCATCCTGCTTCTTCATGAGCAATACCGCTATAAGCTAGGAATGTCTTTCCAAGGCTCAGAAAGGACAGGGGAGATGCATGGTGCTGCCTCTGAAATTTCGGTCCTCTGAGCAGACCTGGAGGTCTCCCCTTGAAGAAGCTAACCAGTTTCTTCCAAATACAGGCTTGCAAAACACACACTGGGTGGCTGCCTTCTTCTTCCCTGAAAGGACGATCACTTTCCCCGCATCCTGTGAACTCTGCATCCCAGCCTGCTGGAAAAGCGCTTCTTGAGGTCATTTTTCAGGGACAATTTTCCCTGGAGCCCGGGCTGTAGGAGAGGGGCCCCATGCTCGCTGTGAAAAGGCAGAGTCACATCCACAGTCTGTTCTACCCCTTTTGCCCTGTGGGAGGCTCTAGTGAGCCTAGGTCTGTCAGGAAAATTCTTGGCTCCTATGGGGACACACCCTGTGTGTTAACCTGCATATCGGACCTAGGGGCCACAGGGTGCCTGTTCCTCTCGGGGGGACCCTGAAGTGGTGCGGACCAGCAACAGCCTGAACATCCATCCGATTGCTCTTTTCTTCCTTCTGATAGAGCTAGCTTTGCTTCTCGCTTTGGCATTTCGGAAGCCAGGGGGAGCCCCACCCGTGTTGTCCTGGGTCTATTGAGGTACCGGTCTATTGGACCCAGCATGGCACCCGACCCCTCAGACACACTCCGCAGCCTCCTTCCCCATGGGCAGGACTGTTCTGACCTAGGAATGTGTTCCAAGGCTCAGAAAATGCAGGGAGACACACGGCCCTGACTCTGGAACTGAGGCCATTGGAGCAGGCCTGGAGGT
>NW_017196920.1:0-8299 GCF_001704415.2 Capra hircus
CCTTTCCTGTGGAGAGCCCTCCTCTTGAGATGCGACGGAAAAGCCGGCAATTCTTTCCGAGCACGCAGTGAAAGGATCCCTCTCTCGAGCTAGGAGGTGGAAAAGGCGCTCCTATGGATGTGGGCGAGATTCTCGTGCTTCCTCTCGAGTGGAGACGGGTATGTCAGGGAACTTCTTGAGTTGCAGCAAGGGTGTGAAGGACCCTTTGGAAGTTCCAGAGGTTAGGTGTGAACACCCTTGAGACGCCTCAGCGGAAATGGGCCTCATCTCGCCTGGAGGGGAGAACCTCCTGGATTTTCTCGAGTTGCGACAGGTGCTCTCGACTTAGGACGGGGATCTCAGGGACCTGCTTTGGTGGCCTCTGGAAAGGCCATTCCCTATGCGAGTTGCTCGGGACCTCTCGGAATTCCTCTCCTGTCGATGCCGGGGCCTACGATCTCGTGTGGAGTGGGTGCCGGAACCTGAGGATTCCTCTCCAGTGCTGACATGGATCTTGGGGTACTTCTGGAGTCTCCCCATGGGAGTCAGTCCTCGTCTCGAATGGGGGCATGCAGGTGGGCTCTACTCCTGAGCTCTAGCTGCAGTGTCGCGCTTCCCTTCGCGGGCAGTAAGGGATCTGTGGCTTTCCCTCGAGGCTTTCCCACGAGGGTTTCCCACACGGCTGTCCCAAATGCCACCGTTGTGTGAGTCGTTTCTCGGCTTGAAAGTCATGGCAGTGCATGGAAAACAGGTTTCCCTGGAATGGACTGAGACCTCTGGGGACTCTGGAATGGTGGCACGACCCTTGAGTTCCTCTCGCCTTTCCTGTGGAGAGCGCTTCCTCTTGAGATGCGACGGGAACGCCGGGAATTTTTTCCCGAAAACGCAGGGAAAGGATCCCTCCTCTCGAGCTAGGAGGCGGAAACTGGGCTCCTCTGGATGTGTTCGTGACTGTCGTGCTACCTCTCGAGTGGAGACGGGTATGTCGGGGAACTTCTTGAGTTGCAGCAATGGCATGAAGGACCGTTTGGAATTTTCAGAGGTTAGTTGTGATTAGCCTCGAAACACCTCAGTGGAAATGGGCCTCATTCGCCTGGAGGGGAGAAACTCCTGGATTTTCTTGAGTTGTGGCAGGCGCTCTCGGCTTACGACGGGTACCTCAGGGACCCGCTCTGGTGGCCTCACGAAAGGCCAGTCCCCATGCGAATTGCTCGGGTGCCTCTCGGGGATTCCTCTCTCGTCGATGCCGGGGCATAAGACCTTGTGTGGAGTCGGTGCCGGAACCTGAGGATTGCTCTCCAGTGCTGACATGGATCTTGGGGTACTTCTGCAGTCTCCCCAGGGGAGTCAGTCCTCGTCTCGAGTGGGGCATGCACGTGTGCTTTCCTCCCCAGCTGTAGCAGCAGTGTTGCGCTTCCGTTCGCCTGGACCACGGCATCTGTGGATTTCCCTCGAGGCTTTCCCGCTAGGCTTTCCACGAGGCTTTCCCACAGGGCCGTCCCGTGTTCCACCGTGTTGTGAGTCGATCCTCGGGTTGAAAGTCGAGGCAGTGTAGGGAAAACAGGTTTCCCTGGAATGGACTGAGACATCTGGGGGACTCTGGGAATGGTGACACGACGCTGGAATTCCTCTTGCTTTTCCTGTGGAGAGCGCCTCTCTTGAGATGCGACGGGAACGCCGGGAATTCTTTCCCGTCCACGCAGGGAAAGGATCCCTGCCCTCGAGCTAGGAGGCGGAAACGGGGCTCCTCTGGATGAGGGCGGGACTCTCGTGCTTCCTCTCGAGTGAAGACAGGTAAGTTGGGGAACTTCTTGATTTGCAGCAAGGGTGTGATAGACCTTTTGGAAGTTCCAGAGGTTAGGTGTGATGAGCCTCGAGACGCCTCAGCGGAAATGGGCCTCATCTCGCCTGGGAGGGGAGAACCTCCTGGATTTTCTCGAGTTGCGGCAGGTGCTCTAGACTTACGACGGGGAACTCAGGGACCCGCTCTGCTGGCCTCAGGAAAGAAGAGTCCCATGCGAGTTCCACTGGGGCCTCTCGGGATTCCTCTCCCGTCGATGGGCCTAAGACCTTGTGTGGAGTCCGTGCCGGAACCTGAGGATTCCTCTCCAGTGCTGACATGGATCTTGGGGTACTTCTGGAGTCTCCCAGGGGAGTCCGGCCTCGTCTCGAGTGGGGCATACACTTGCGCTTTCCTCCCGAGCTGTAGCAGCAGTGTCACGCTTCCCTTCGCGTGGATCAAGGGATCTGTGGCTTTCCCTCGAGGCTTTCCACGAGGCTTTCCCACGGCTTTCCCACAGGGCTGTCCCACGTGCCACCGTGGTGTGTCTCGATCCTTGGTTTGAAAGTCGAGGCAGTGCAGGGAAAAGAGGTTTCCCTGGAATGGACTGAGACATCTGGGGGGCTCTGGGAATGGTGGCACAACCCTGGAGTTTCCTCTCGCCTTTCCTCTGGAGAGCGCCTCCTCTAGAGATGCGACGGGAACTCGGGGAATTCTCTCCCGACCACGAAGGGGAAAGGATACCTCCTCTCGAGCTAGGAGGAGGAAACGGGGCTCCTCTGGATGTGGCCGGACTCTAGTGCTTCCTCTCGAGTGGAGATGGGCATGTCGGGGAACTTGTAAAGTTGCAGCAAGGGCGTGAAGGACCCTTTGGAAGTTCCAGAGGTTAGGTGTGATTTGCCTCCAGACGCCTCAGCGGAAATGGGCCTCATCTCGCCTGTAGGAGAAACCTCCTGGATTTTCTCGAGTTGCGGCAGGTGCTCTCGAATTACGACGGGACCACAGGGACCCGCTCTGGTGGCCTCAGGAAAGGCCAGTCCCCATGCGAGTTGCTAGGGAGCCTCTCGGGATTCCTCTCCTGTCGATGCCTGGACCTAAGACCTTGTGTGGAGGTGGCGGAACCTTAGGATTCCTCTCCAGTGCTGACATGGATTTTGGGTACTTCTGGAGTCTCCCCAGGGGAGTCAGTCCTCGTCACGAGTTGCGGCATGCACGTGCGCTTTCCTCCCGAGGAGTACCAGCAGTGTCACGCTTCCCTTCGCGTGGATCAAGGGATCTGTGGTTTCCCTCCAGGCTTGCCCAGGAGGCTTTCCCACAGGGCTGTCCCACGTGCCACCTGGTGTGAGTCGATCTTCGGCTTGAAAGTCGAGGCAGTGCAGGGGAAAACAGGTTTCCCTGGAATGGACTGAGATATCTGGGGGATCTGGGAATGGTGGCACGACCCTGGAGTTCCTCTCGCCTTTCCTGTGGAGAGCGCCTCCTCTTGAGATGCGACGGAAATGCCGGGAATTCTTTCCCGAACACGCAGGGGAAGGATCCTCTCTAGCTAGGAGGCGGAAACGGGACTCCTCTGGATGAGGGCGGGACTCTCGTGATTCCTCTCGAGTGGAGACGGGTATGTCGGGAACTTCTTGAGTTGCAGCAAGGGTGTGAAAGACCCTTTGTAAGTTCCAGAGTTTAGGTGTGATTAGCCTCGAGACGCCTCAGCGGAAATGGGCCTCATCTCGCCTGGAGGGGAGAACCTCCTGGATTTTCTCGAGTTGGGGCATGTGCTCTCGACTTACGACGGGGACCTCACGACCCGCTCTGTGGCCTCAGGACAGGCGAGTCCCAAGCGAGTTCCTCGGGGCCTCTCGGGATTCCTCTCCGTCGATGCCGGGCCTAAGGCTGCCGGGAGCCAGTGTGAGGAAGCCCGCCCGTGACAAGGTTATGAGGAAGGAAGCTGACATACGCAAGGCGTGCTCAGACTTCAGGGACCCCTCTGGAAATTTTTAAGCATGTACCCCAACAAAAATCTGCTGGTTTTTGTGCTCTGCTTTTTCACTCTTCTGACCTTTTCTGGAAAAAGTCAATTCAGGGCGTTAGTCTTCTGCATTTGAAAGAGTGTTTCAATCCAAAAACCCTCTGATGGCTTTCTAGCCTGCCTGTAGAACTCGTACAGCTGCGCTTGTGATTGTTTGAGGCCTCCTGACCGCAGGAGGCACAGGAAGCTTAAAACATCCTAGGGAATGCAGGAGCTTCTGAGAGTCAGAATCTTTAGAATAGGACTGATTAAAAGTTTCATTTTTTGGGTCAATGCTTGCTGCCAAATTTTCATATCCTTTATTTTTAGATATAGTTGGTATGTGAAAAACAAGTAGTAGACCTGGTATTAGCAGCATTAGATCTTTGAGTTAAGTACCTTCTTTGTTATAACCCACTGCACCTTTGTTCTATAGAGATGTAAATTTAGTGCTTTAAGGAGATGCAGATTAAAGAAAAAAACACTTCAGGGGAAACAAAATTAACATTCATTAAGGAAGAGAGCCAAAAAGTGTTAACAATCCTCTTGGCCAGAAGATAATGTAAATTACCTGAGACCTTTTGTATACAAAATGATATACAGAAAGAATCTGGGTTGTGAACACTACATAATTTTGTGTTATCCATTGATCTCCATGTATTATCAAAAGTATAAAAGACCTTCTGAACAATAAAGGAGGAGGCCAGGGGCCGGAGGCCAGTTTCTCGGACCAGCTTCTCGAACTAGTCTCTCAGCCTGGTTTCTTGGACTCTGGCTCCCCTGTGTCTTTCTCCCTCTTTTTCTTCTCTACCTTTCCTTTTCTCTGCTCTTTACTATAACTTCAGGCTGAATCTCCACCTGGAGAGCGGAGGCTTGCCAGGTCTACTTACTTGGCCTGGCTGTTAAGACCCGCACGAAAGGGAGCTTAAGGCGAGGCACCCTTAGATATTCAAGCGGGCGCCGGTGGCCCAACGTAGGTGGCAAATTCCTTGTCTGGAATTTTATTGGCCGTCCGCGAAAACCAAGCTATTCAGCACTCTTCCTCCACTTAATCTTCTTACTACACTATAGTTTCCTAATGTAATCTTACATTTAATAAATAAACAAGTCTTTCCACACCAACGCCGTCCACCCTTCGAATTCCCTGGATCCACCGGGGCTGGACCCCGGCATAAGACCTTGTGTGGATTCGGCGGGAACCTGAGGATTCCTCTCCAGTGCTGACATGGATCTTGGGTACTTCTGGAGTCTCCCAGGGGAGTCAGTCCTCGTCTCGAGTGGGGCATGCACGTGCGCTTTCCTCCGAGCTGTAGCAGCAGTGTCACGCTTCCCTTCGCGAGGATCAAGGGATCTGTGGCTTTCCCACGAGGCTTTCCCACAGGGCTGTCCCATGTGCCACCGTGGTGTGAGTCGATCCTCGGCTTGAAAGTCGAGGCAACGCAGGGAAAACAGGTTTCCCTGGAATGGACTGAGACATCTTGGGACTCTGGAATGGGGCCTGATCCTGGAGTTCTTCTCGCCTTTCCTGTGGAGAGCGCCTCCTCTTGAGATGCGAGGGAACGCTAGGAATTCTTTCCCGACCACGCAGGGAAAGGAACCCTCCTCTCGAGCTAGCAGGCGAAACGGGGCCACTCTGGATATGGGCGGGACTCTCCCATTCCTCTAGAGTGGAGACGGGCATGTCGGGGAACTTCTTGAGTTGCAGCAAGGGTGTGAAAGACCCTTTGGAAGTTCCAGAGTTTAAGTGTGATTACCCCTACTTGCCTCAGCGGAAATGGGCGTCTCGTCTGGAGGGGAGAACCTCCTGGATTTTCTCGAGTTGCGGCAGGTGCTCTCGACTTACGAAGGGGCCTCAGGGATCCGTTCTGGTGGCCTCAGTAAAGGCCAGTCCCCATGGGTTACTGGGGCCTCTCGGGATTCCTCTCCCGTCGATGCTGGGCCTAAGACCTTGTGTGGACTCAGTGCCGGAACCTGAGGATTCCTCTCCAGTGCAGACATGGATCTTGAGGGTACTTTCTGGATTCTCCCCAGGGCAGTCAGTCCTCGTCTCGAGTGGGGCATGCACGTGCGCTTTCTCCCGAACTGTAGCAGCAGTGTCGCGCTTCCCTTCGCGTGGATCAAGGGATCTGTGTCTTTCCCTCGAAGCTTTCCCACGAGGCTTTCCCACAGGGCTGTCCCACGTGCAACCGTGGTGTGAGTCGATCCTCGGCTTGAAAGTCGAGGCAGTGCAGGGAAACAGTTTTCCCTGGAATGGACTGAGACATCCAGGGGACTCTGGGAATGGTGGCACGAGCCTGGAGTTCCTCTCGCCTTTCCTGTGGAGAGCGCTTCCTCTTGAGATGCAACGGAACGCCGGGAATTCTTCCCGACCACGCTGGAAAGGATCCCTCCCCTCGAACTAGGAGGCGGAACGGGGCTCCTCTGGATGTGGGCGGGACTCTCGTGCTTCCTCTCGAGTGGAGACGGGTATGTCGGGAACTTCTTGAGTTGCAGCAAGGGTGTGAAGGACCCTTTGGAAGTTCCAGATTAGATGTGATTAGCCTCGAGACTCCTCAGCGGAAATGGGCCTCATCTCGCCTGGAGGGAGAACCTCCTGGATTTTCTCGAGTTGCGTCAGGTGCTCTCGACTTACGACGGGGACCTCAGGGACCCGCCTGGTGGTCTCAGGAAAGGCCAGTCACCATGCGAGTTGCTCGGGGGCCTCTCGGGATTCCTCTCCTTCGATGCTGGGACCTAAGCCCTTGTGTGGAGTCGGTGCCGGAACCTGAGGGTTCCTCTCCTTGACATGGATCTTGGGGTACTTCTGCAGTCTCCCCAGGGAGTCAGTCCCGTCTAGAGTGGGGGCATGCACGTGCGCTTTCCTCCCGAGCCTGTAGCAGCAGTGTCCGATTTCCTACGCGTGGATCAAGGATCTGTGGCTTTCCCTCGAGGCTTTCCACGAGGCTTTCCCACAGGGCTGTCCCACGTGCCACCGTGGTGTGAGTCGATCCTCGGCTTGAAAGTCGAGGCAGTGCAGGGAAAACAGTTTTCCCTGGAATGGACTGAGACATCCAGGGGACTCTGGAATGTGGCACGACCCTGGAGTTCCTCTCGCCTTTCCTGTGGAGAGCTCCTCCTGTTGAGATGCAAGGGAACGCGCGGAATTCTTTCCCGACCACGCTGGGAAAGGATCCCTCCTCTCGAGATAGGAGACGGAAACGGGGCTCCTTTGGATGTGGGCGGGACTCTCGTGCTTCCTCTCAAGTGGAGACGGTATGTCTGGGAACTTCTTGAGTTGCAGCAAGGGGGGAAGGACCCTTTGGAAGTTCCAGATGTTAGATGTGATTAGCCTCGAGACCCCACAGCGGAAATGGGCCTCATCTTGCCTGGAGGGGAGAACTCCTGGATTTTCTCGAGTTGCGGCAGGTCTCTCGACTTACGACGGGGACCTCAGGACCCGCTCTGTGGCCTCAGGAAAGGCCAGTCCCATGCGTTGCTCGGGGCCTCTCGGGATTCCTCTTCCCGTCGATGCCAGGCCTAAGACCTTGTGTGGAGTCAGTGCCGGAACCTGAGGATTCCTCTCCAGTGCTGACATGGATCTTGGGGTACTTCTGGTCTCCCTAGTGGAGGCAGTCCTCGTCTCGTGTGGGGGCATGCACGTGCGATTTCCTCCCGAGCTGAAGCAGCAGTGTCACGCTTTCCTTCGCGTGGATCAAGGGATCTGTGTCTTTTCCTCGAGGCTTTCCCACGAGGCTTTCCCACGAGCCTTCCCACAGGGCTGTGCCACGTGCCACTGTGGTGTGAGTCGATCCTCGCTGAAAGTCGAGGCAGAGCAGGGAAAATAGGTTTCCCTGGAATGGAATGAGACATCCGGGGACTCTGGGAATGGTGGCACGACCCTGCAGTTCCTCTCCCCTTTCCTTTGGAGAGCGCCTCCTCTTGAGATGCGATGGGAATGCCCGGAATTCTTCCCCACCAAGTAGGGAAAGGATCCCTCATCTCGAGCTACGAGCCGGAAACGGAGCTCCTCTGGATGTGCGGGACCCTCGTGCTTCCTCTTGAGTGGAGACGGGTATGTTGGGGAACTTCTTGAGTTGCAGCATGACTGTGAAAGACTCTTTAGAAGTTCCAGAGTTCACGTGTGATTAGCCTCGAGACACATCAGTGGAAACGGGCCTCATCTCACCTGCAGGGGAGAACCTTCTGGATTTTACCGAGTTGCGGCAGGTGCTCTCGACTTAAGACGGGGACCTCATGGACCCGCTCTGGTTACCTCAGGAAAGGCCAGTCCCCATGTGAGTTGCTAGAGGTCCTGTCGCTATTCCTCTCCCGTCGATGCCAGGCCTAAGACCTTGTGTGGAGTCGGGCCGGAACCTGAGGATTCCTCTCCAGGGCTGACATGCATCTTGGGGTATTTCTGGAGTCTCCCCAGGGAGTCAGTTCTCGTCTCGAGTAGGGGCATGCACGTGCACTTTCCTCCCGTGCTGTAGCAGCAGTGTCACGCTTCCCGTCGCGTGGATTAAGGGATCTGTGGCTTTCCCCGAGGCTGAGGTTCCCAC
>NW_017196921.1:0-8299 GCF_001704415.2 Capra hircus
GCGAGATGAGGCCCATTTCCGCTGAGGCGTCTTGAGGCTATTCACACCTAACCTCTGGAACTTCCAAAGGGTCCTTCACACCTTGCTGCAACCCAAGAAGTTCCCCGACATACCCATCTCCACTCCAGAGGAAGCACGAGAGTCGGCCCACATCCAGAGGAGCCCCGTTTCCGCCTGCTAGATCGATGGAGGGATCCTTTCCCTGCGTGCTCGGGAAAAAATTCCCGGCGTTTTCCGTCGCATCTCAAGAGGAGGCGCTCTCCACAGGAAAGGTGAGAGGAACTCCAGCGTCCTGCCACCATTCCCAGAGTCCCCAGATGTCTCAGTCCATTCCAGGGAACCTGTTTTCCCGTGCACTGCCTCCACTTTCAAGCCGAGGATCGACTCACACGACGGTGGAACGTGGACAGCCCTGTGGGAAAGCCTCGTGGGAAGCCTCGTGGGAAAGCCTCGAGGGAAAGCCACAGATCCTTGATCCACGCGAAGGGAAGCGTGACACTGCTGCTACAGCTCGGGAGGAAAGCGCACGTGCATGCCCCACTCGAGACGAGGACTGACTCCCTGGGGAGACTCCAGAAGTACCCAAGATCCATGTCAACACTGGAGAGAAATTCTCAGGTTCCGGTACCGACTCCACACAAGGTCTTAGGCCCCGCATTGACGGGAGAGGAATCCCGAGAGGGCCCCGAGCAACTCGCATGGGGACTGGCCTTTCCTGAGGCCACCAGAGCGGGTCCCTGAGGTCCCCGTCGTAAGTCGAGAGCACCTGCCGCAAGTCGAGAAAATCCAGGAGGTTCTCCCCTCCAGGCGAGATGAGGCCCATTTCCGCTGCGGCGTCTCGTGTCTAATCACATCTAACATCTGGAACTTCCAAAGGGTCCTTCACACCCTTGCTGCAACTCAAGAAGTTTCCCCGACATACCCGTCTCCACTCGGAGAGGAAGCACGAGAGTTCTGCCCACATCCAGAGGAGCCCCGTGTCCGCCTCCTATCTCGAGAGGAGGGATCCTTTCCCTGCTTGATCGGGAAAGAATTCCCGGCGTTCCTGTCGCATCTCCAAGAGGAGGCGCTCTCCACAGGAAAGGCGAGAGGGAACTCCAGGGTCGTGCCACCATTCCCAGAGTCCCCCAGATATCTCAGTCCATTCCAGGGAATCCTGTTTTCCCTGCACTGCCTCGAATTTCAAGCCGCGAGGATCGACTCACACCACGGTGGCACGTGGGTCAGCCCTGTGGGAAAGCCTCGTGGGAAAGCCTCGTGGGAAAGCCTCGAGGGAAAGCCACAGATCCCTTGATCCACGCGAAGGGAAGCATGACACTGCTGCTACAGCTGGGGAGGAAATCCCACGTGCATGCCCCGCTCTCGAGACGAGGACTGGACTCCCCTGGGGAGACTCCAGAAATACCCCAAGATCCATGTCAGCACTGGAGAGGAATGCTCAGGTTCCGGCACAGTCTCCACACAAGGTCTAGACCCCGGAATCTATGGAAGAGGAATCCCGAGAGGCCCCAGAGCAATTCGCATGGGACTGGCCTTTCCTGAGGCCACCAGAGCGGGTCCCTGAGGTCCCCATCGTAAGTCGAGAGCACCTGCTGCAACTCGAGAAAATCCAGGAGGTTCTCCCCTCCAGGCGAGATGAGGCCCATTTCCGCTGAGGCGTCTGGAGGCTAATCACATCTAACATCTGGAACTTCCAAAGGGTCCTTCACACCTTACTGCAACTCAAGAAGTTCCTCGAAATACCGGTCTCCACTGGAGAGGAAGCACGAGAGTCCCGCCCACATCCAGCGGAGACCCGTTTCTGCCTCCTAGCCCGAGAGGAGGTATCCTTTACCTGCGTGGTCGGAAAAGAATTCCCGGCGTTCCGGTCGCATCTCAAGAGGAGGCGCTCTCCACAGGAATGGCGAGAGGAACTCCAGGGTGGTGCCACCATTCCAGAGTCCCCCAGATGTCTCAGTCCATTCCAGGGAAACCTGTTTTCCCTGGACTGTCTCGACTTTCTAGCCGAGAATGGACTCACACCACGGTGGCACGTGGGACGTCCCTGTGGGAAAACCTCTTGGGAAAGCCTCGTGGAAAAGCCTCGAGGGAAAGCCACAGATATCTTGATCCAGGTGAAGGGAAGCGTGACACTGCTGCCACAGCTCGGGAGTAAAGCGCACGTGCATGCCCCACTTGAGACGAGGACTGACTCCCCTGGGGAGACTCCAGAAGTACCCCAAGAAGCATGTCAGCACTGAAGAGGAATCCTCAGATTCCGGCACGACGCCACACAAGGTCTTAGGCCCCGGCATCGACGGGAGAGGAAACCCGAGAGGCACCCGAGCAACTCGCATGGGGACTGGCCTTTTCTGAGGCCACCAGAGCGGGTCCCTGAGGTCCCCGTCGTAAGTCGAGAGCACCTGTCGCAACTCCGAGAAAATCCAGGAGGTTCTCCCCTCCAGGCGAGATGAGGCCCATTTCCGCTGAGACGTCTCGAGGCTAATCAAACCTAACCTATGGAACTTCCAAAGGGTCCTTCACAACCTTGCTGCAACTCAAGAAGTTCCCTGACATACCCGTCTCCACTCGAGAGGAAGCAGGAAAGTCCCGCCCACATCCAGAGGAGCCACGTTTCCTCCTCATAGCTCGAGAGGTTTGATCCTTTCCCTGCGTGGTCGGGAAAGAATTCGCGGCATTCCCGTCCCACATCAAGAGGATGCGCTCTCCAGAGGAAAGCTAGAGGAACTCCAGAGTCGTGCCCCCATTCCCAGAGTCCCCAGATGTCTCAGTCCATTCCAGGGAAACCTGTATTCCTGCACTGCCTCGACGTTCAAGCCGAGGATCGACTCACACCACAGTGGCACGTGGGACAGCCCTGTGGGAAAGCCTCGTGTTAAAGCCTCTTGGGGAAAGCCTCGATGGAAAGCCACAGTCCCGTTGATCCACGCGAAGGGAAGCGTGACTCTGCTGCTACAGCTCGGGAAGAAAGCGCACGTGCATGCCCCCACTCGAGTAGAGGACTGACTGCCCTGGGGAGACTCCAGAAGTACCCAAGGTCCATGTCAACACTGGAGAGGAATCCTCAGGTTCCGGCACCGACTCCACACAAGATCTTAGGCACCAGCATCGACCAGAAGAGGAATTCCGAGAGGCCCCCGTGCAACTGGCATGGGGACAGGCCTTTCCTGAGGCCAGCAGAGCGGTTCCGTGATTTCCCCGTCGTAAGTCGAGAGGCACCAGCCGCGACTCGAGAAAATCCAGGAGGTTCTCCCCTCCAGGCGAGCTGAGACCTATTTCCGCTGAGGTATCTCGAGGCTAATCACACCTTACCTCTGGAACATCCAAAGGGTTCTTCACACCCATGCTGCAAACTCAAGAAGTTCCCCGACATACCCGTCTCCTCTCGAGAGGAATCACGAGAGTCCCGCCCACAACCAGAGGAGCCCGTTTCCACCTCCTAGCCCAGGAGGAGGGATCCTTTCCCTGCGTGGTCGGGAAAGAATTCCCGGCATTCCCGTCGCATCTCAAGAGGAGGCGATCTCCACAGGAAAGGCGAGAGGAACTCCAGGGTCGTGCCACCATTCCCAGAGTCCCTTGGATGTCTCAGTCCATTCCAGGGAAACCTGTTTTCCGTGCACTGCCTCGAGTTTCAAGCCGAGGATCGACTCACACCACGGTGGCACGTGGGACAGCCCTGTGGGAAAGCCTCGGGGGAAAGCCTCGTGGGAAAGCCTCGAGGAAAAGACACAAATCCCTTGATCCTCGCGAAGGGAAGCGTGACACTGCTGCTACAGCTGGGGAGGAAATCGCACGTGCATGCCCCCTCTCGAGACGAGGACTGACTCCCCTGGGGAGACTCCAGAAATACCCCAAGATACATGTCAGCACTGGAGAGGAATGCTCAGGTTCCGGCACAGTCTCCACACAAGGTCTAGACCCCGGAATCTATGGAAGAGGAATCCCGAGAGGCCTCAGAGCAATTCGCATGGGGACTGGCCTTTCCTGAGGCCACCAGAGCGGGCCCCTGAGGTCCCCATCGTAAGTCGAGAGCACCTGCCGCAACTCGAGAAAATCCAGGAGGTTCTCCCCTCCAGGCGAGATGAGGCCCATTTCCGCTGAGGCGTCTGGAGGCTAATCACATCTAACATCTGGAACTTCCAAAGGGTCCTTCACACCCTTACTGCAACTCAAGAAGTTCCTCGAAATACCGGTCTCCACTGGAGAGGAAGCCCGAGAGTCCCGCCCACATCCAGCGGAGACCCGATTCCGCCTCCTAGCCCGAGAGGAGGGATCCTTTCCCTGCGTGGTCGGGAAAGAATTCCCGGCGTTCCGTCGCATCTCAAGAGGAGGCGCTCTCCACAGGAATGGCGAGAGGAACTCCAGGGTCGTGCCACCATTCCAGAGTCCCCCAGATGTCTCAGTCCATTCCAGGGATAGCCTGTTTTCCCTGCACTGGCCTCGACTTTAAAGCCCAGGATCGACTCACACCACTGGCACTGGAACAGCCTGTGGGAACGCTCGTGGGAAAGCCTCTAGGAAAAGCTCGTGGGAAAGCCTCAGGAGGGAAAGCCACAGATCAATTGATCGACCTGGAAGGAGAAGCGTGACACTGCTGCTACAGATAGGGAGGTAGCGCACGTGCAAGCCCCGACTCGAGACGAGGACTGACTCCCCTGGGGAGACTTCAGAAGTCCACATGATCCATGTCAGCACTGGATAGGAACGCTCAGGTTGCGGCAGCGTACTCCACACAAGGTCTTATGCCCCGGATCTATAGGGAGAAGGAATCCCGAGAGGCCCCGAGCAACTCGCATGGGGACTGGCCTTTCCTGAGGCTATCACAGGCGGGTCCAAGAGGTCCCCGTCATAAGTCGAGAGCAACTGCTGCAACTCGAGAAAATCCAGGAGGTTCTCCCTCCAGGCGAGATGACGCACATTTCCGCTGAGGCGTCTCGAGGCTAATCACACTTAAACCTCTGGAACTTCCAAAGGGTCCTTCACACCCTTTCTGCACTCAAGAAGTTCCCCGACATACCCGTCTCTACTCGAGAAGAAGCACGAGAGTCCCGCCACATCCAGAGGAGCCCCGTTTCCGCTTCCTAGATCGAGAGGAGGGGATCTTTCCCTGCGTGGTCGGGAAAGAATTCCGGCGTTCCCGTCGCATCTCAAGAGGAGGCGCTCTCCACAGGAAATGGCGAGAGGAATTCCAGGGTCGTGCCAACATTCCCAGAGTCCCCCAGATATCTCAGTCCATTCCAGGGAAAACTTTATTCCCTGCACTGCCTCGGAGTTTCAAGCCGAGGATCGACTCACACCTCAGTGGCACGTGGGACATCCGTGGGAAAGCCTCGGTGGGAAAGATCTTGGAAAGCCTCGAGGGGAAATCCACAGGATCCCTTGATCCACGCGTAAGGGAAGCGTGACACTTGCTGCTACAGCTCGGGAGGAAAGCACACGTGGCATGCTCCCACTCGAGACGCGGACTGACTCCCCTGGGAGACTCCAGAAGTACCCAAGATCCATGTCAGCACTGGAGTAGCAATCCTCAGGTTCCGACAGCAGACTCCACACAAGGCCTTAGGGCCCCGGCATCGATGGGAGAGGAATCCGAGAGGCCCCCGAGCAACTCGCATGGGGACTGGCCTTTCCTGAGGGAACCAGAGCGGGTCCCTGAGGTCCCGTCGTAAGTCGAGAGCACCTGGTGCAACTCGAGAAATTCCAGGAGGTTCTCCCCTCCAGGCGAGTGAGGCCCATTACCGCTGAGGGCTCTCGAGGCTAATCACACCTAACCTCTGGAACTTCCCAAAGGGTCCTTCACACCCTTTGCTGCAACTCAGAGAATTTCCTCGACATACCCGTCTCCACTCGAGAGGAAGCACGAGAGTCCAGGCCACATCCAGAGGAGCCCCGTTTCCCGCCTCCATAGCTTGAGAGGAGGGATCCTTTCCCTTATGGTGGTCGGGAAAGAATTCCCGGCATTCTCCGTCGCATCTCAAGAGGAGGCGCTCTCCACAGTAAAACGGTGAGAGGAACTCCAGGGTCGTGCCACCATTCCCACAGTCCCTCAGATGTCTCAGTCCATTCCAGGGAAATATTTTTTCCCTGCTTGGCTCGACTTTCAAGCCGAGGATCGACTCACACCACGGTGACACGTGGGACAGCCCTGTGGGAAAGCCTCGTGGAAAGCCTCGTGGGAAAGCCTCGTGGGAATGCAACGTGGGAATGCCTCGAGGGAAAGCCACAGATCCCTTGATCCACGCGAAGGGAAGCGCGACACTGCTGCTACAGCTCGGGAGGAAAGGGCACGTGCATGCCCCGATCGAGACGAGGACTGACTTCTCTGGGGAGACTCCAAAAGTACCCAAGATCCATGTCAGCACTGGAGAGGAAACCTCAGTTTCGGGCACCGACTCCACACAAGGTCTTAGGCCCCAGCATCGACGGGACAGGAATCCCGAGAGGCCCCGAGCAACTCACATGGGGCCTGGCCTTTCCTGAGGCCACCAGAGCGGGTCCCTGAGATCCCCGACGTAAGTTGCGAGCACCTGTCGCAAGTCGAGTAAATCCAGGAGGTTCTCCCCTCCAGGCGAGATGAGGCCCATTTCCGCTGAGGCGTCTTGAGGCTATTCACCTAACCTCTGGAACTTCCAAAGGGTCCTTCACACCCTTGCTGCAACTCAAGAAGTTCCCCGACATACCCGTCTCCACTCGAGAGGAAGCACGAGAGTCCCGCCCACATCCAGAGGAGCCCCGTTTCCGCCCTGCTAGATCGAGGAGGGATCCTTTCCCTGCGTGGTCGGGAAAAAATTCCCGGCGTTTCCGTCGCATCTCAAGAGGAGGCGCTCTCCACAGGAAAGGCGAGAGGAACTCCAGGTCGTGCCACCATTCCCAGAGTCCCCAGATGTCTCAGTCCATTCCAGGGAAACCTGTTTTCCCTGCACTGCCTCGACTTTCAAGCCGAGGATCGACTCACACCACGGTGGAACGTGGGACAGCCCTGTGGAAAGCCTCGTGGGAAAGCCTCGTGGGAAAGCCTCGAGGGAAAGCCACAGATCCCTTGATCCACGGAAGGGAAGCGTGACACTGCTGCTACAGCTCGGGAGGAAAGCGCACGTGCATGCCCAACTCGAGACGAGGACTGACTCCCCTGGGGAGACTCCAGAAGTACCCCAAGATCCATGTCAGCACTGGAGAGAAATCTCAGGTTCCGGCACCGACTCCACACAAGGTCTTAGGCCCCGGCATTGACGGGGAGAGGAATCCCGAGAGGCCCCCGAGCAACTCGCATGGGGACTGGCCTTTCCTGAGGCCACCAGAGCGGGTCCCTGAGGTCCCCGTCGTAAGTCGAGAGCACCTGCCGCAAGTCGAGAAAATCCAGGAGGTTCTCCCCTCCAGGCGAGATGAGGCCCATTTCCGCTGAGGCGTCTCGTGCTAATCACATCTAACATCTGGAACTTCCAAAGGGTCCTTCACACCCTTGCTGCAACTCAAGAAGTTTCCCGACATACCCGTCTCCACTCGAGAGAAGCACGAGAGTCCGCCCACATCCAGAGGAGCCCCGTGTCCGCCTCCTATCCTCGAGAGGAGGGATCCTTTCCCTGCTTGATCGGGAAAGAATTCCCGGCGTTCCCGTCGCATCTCAAGAGGAGGCGCTCTCCACAGGAAAGGCGAGAGGAACTCCAGGGTCGTGCCACCATTCCCAGAGTCCCCCAGATTCTCAGTCCATTCCAGGGAATCCTGTTTTCCCTGCACTGCCTCGAATTTCAAGCCGAGGATCGACTCACACCACGGTGGCACGTGGGACAGCCCTGTGGGAAAGCCTCGTGGGAAAGCCTCGTGGGAAAGCCTCGAGGGAAAGCCACAGATCCTTGATCCACGCGAAGGGAAGCATGACACTGCTGCTTACAGCTCGGGGAGGAAAGCGCACGTGCATGCCCCCACTCGAGACGAGGACTGACTCCCCTGGGAGACTCAGAATACCCAAGATCCATGTCAGCACTGGAGAGGAATCCTCAGGTTCCGGCACCGACTCCACACAAGGTCTAGACCCCGGAATCGATGGAAGAGGAATCCGAGAGGCCCCAGAGCAACTCGCATGGGACTGGCCTTTCCTGAGGCCACCAGAGCGGGTCCCTGAGGTCCCCGTCGTAAGTCGAGAGCACCTGCCGCAACTCGAGAAAATCCAGGAGGTTCTCCCTCCAGGCGAGATGAGGCCCATTTCCGCTGAGGCGTCTGGAGGCTAATCACATCTAACATCTGGAACTTCCAAAGGGTCCTTCACACCCTTACTGCAACTCAAGAAGTTCCTCGAAATACC
>NW_017196922.1:0-8298 GCF_001704415.2 Capra hircus
TGACTTGCAGCAAGGGTGTGAAGGACCCTTTCGAAGTTCCAGAGGTTAGTTGTGATTAGCCTCGAGACGCCTCAGCGGAAATGGGCCTCATCTCGCCTGGAGGGAGAACCTCCTGGATTTTCTCGAGTTGCAGCTTCCTCTCGAAGTAGGCCCCATGTCCCCTTGGGGAGGGTGTCATGCCTCTTTTCTCCTCACTGCCAAAGGGTGGAGCCAAGCTCGCTCTGTCAGAGGTACAAAAAACAGCAATTGAATGGATTTTCAAGCTCTTGCTAGGCTGCACCCTTTCAGGGCCACTTTACTGAAACAGGTGCTCTGTGGCCCCTGGTTGGGTATGCAGCTTCACAAACAGGTGAGATCCTGTCCAAGCCAAGAATTTTCCTGAAAGACCTAGGCTCACTAGAGCTCTCCTCCGGAGCAAAGGGGATAGAGGAGATGTATGGAGGAGTCTTTGCCTTTCCCTGTGAGTGTGGGCTACTCCCTACGGCCCCAGGCTCAGAGATAACTGCCTCTAAGAAAGGAATGGCAAGAAGCGCTATTCTTGGAGGTTGGGACAGGGAGTTCGCAGCATGTGGGGAAAGAAAGACTTCTTCGGGGAAGAAGAGGCAACCACCGGGGGTGTGTTTGCAAGCCTCTATTTGGAAGGAACAGGTTTGCTTATACAACTCAAGACCTCCAGATCTGCTCAGAGGACTGAAGTTCCAGAGACAGGGCCATGTATCTTCCCTTCCCTTTGAGATCCTTGCAAAGACATTCCTAGCAGATCGTGGGAGTGCCCATGAAGAAGCAAGCAGCGGGAGTGTGCTTGACATCACTGGCTGCCTACCTGGGCTCAGCTCCTCAAGGGGCCTTTCTCTCCTGGTAGGCCCTATGTCCCTTTTGGAGAGGGGTGGTACCCTCTTCCCTCCACACTGCCAAAGGGTGGAGGTGGAGCAAACTCGTTCTCTCTGAGGTAAAAAAAAAAAAGACAAATTGGATGGATTTTTAAGCTCTTGCTATGCTGCACCCCTCCAGGACCCACTCGAGCAAAACAGGTGCCCTGTGGCCCCTAGGTCAGGTATGCAGGTTCACACACCGGGTGTGATCCTGTCAAAGCCAAGAATTTTCCTGACAGACCTAGGCTCACTAGAGCTCTCCTCCAGAGGAAAGGGACAAAAAAGACGTGTGTGTGGAGGTGGCTCTGCCTTTCCAGGTCCCAATCTCAGGGATAACTGCCCCTAAGAAAGGAACTGCTGCTGCTGCTGCTGTTAAGTTGCTTCAGTCGTGTTCAACTCTGTGCGACGCCATAGACGGTAGCCCACTAGGCTCCCCCGTCCCTGGGATTCTCCAGGCAAGAACAGTAAGTGGGTTGCCATTGCCTTCTCCAATGCATGAAAGTGAAAATGAAAGTGCAGTCGCTCAGTCGTGTCCGACCCTCAGCGACCCCACGGACTGCAGCCTACCAGGCTTCTCCGTCCATAGGATTTTCTGAAAGGAACTGCAAGAAGCGCTTTTCCAGGAGGCTGGGAAAGGGAGTTCGCAGGATGTGGGGAAAGAGAGCCTCCTTCGGGAAGAATAGGCGGCCACTTGTTTGTGTTGCAAACCTCTATTTGGAAGGAACAGGTTAGCTTATACAAAGGGAGACCTCCAGATCTGCTCAGAGGACCGAAGTTGCAGAGGCAGGTCGGTGTATTTTCCCTTCACTTTGCGATCCTTGCAAAGACATTCCTTGCTGATAGATGATTCAGCAAGGGCCTTTGAGACTGTTGTTTTCTTTCCTAGGTTCAAAGATTCCTTCAGTTCCTAATATAGATATCCTAGAAATTATGACATCCGTGAAAATCTGATATGTCCTGGTCAAATGCTGTCAGTTATAATTCCAGTTATCATATTAAAGCATTTCAAGTCGCAGCAGTGACCAGATTACATTGTCAATTTCTATTTAATCAGGTTTTAACCATGTCCTCTATGGTTTCACACTGATGCCTTTGCAGAAATACTGCTACTTCAAGATATATGGAATATACTTTTTTTAAGCTTACCGATAATTTTTGTTTGTTTGTTTGTCTTCTGGTAAGCTGGTACCAGATGGAATTTAGTCTCCTCTCTAGGTTAAGAGCACAAAGTTTTCTTAGAATGCAATTTTGATAACAGACTATGAGTTTCTTTACCTTTCATTGATTTATAATTGTTTTCATCATCTGTTTTTTTACTTCGGTAAAGTAAATAAGCCTTATTTAAGATTTTGGTACATGTAGGATGGACTAAGCTTTCCCCACTCTTGCAAGTTCCCTTAACCCTTCAGATTCTTCTGTGGGACCAAGATCTCACTTTCCTCCAGAGGGACAATCCAAGCTTTTTATTAGTTGATCTGCCCCTGACATCAGAGTCCATTTGAGCATGAGTTGGCCTATAATTTAGGCATGAAACTATGACTACATAAAGAAAAGGTGACTTTATGATTCAGGGATGGCCATGATATGCCTTGCACTTCAGAGAAAATGGGTTAAAATGATTTTTTTTCTTCAAAACTGCACAGCCAGTTCTTTCAGCATATGCAATTGAAAACACCTAGTCATTAGGTCAGTTTTCATTCCAATCCCAAAGAAAGGCAATGACAAAGAATATTCAAGCTGCTGCACAATTGCACTCATCTCACACACTAGTAAAGTAATGCTCAAAATTCTCCAAGTTCACATGAACTGTGAACTTCCAAATGTTCAAGAGGGATTTTTAAAAAATGCAGAGAAACCAGAGATCAAACTGCCAACATCCACTGGATCATTGAAAAAGCAAGAGAGTTCCAGAAAAAAAGACATCTATTTCTGCTTTATTGACTATGCCAAAGCCTTTGACTGTGTGGATCACAATAAACTGGGAAAAATTCTGAAAGAGATGGGAATACCAGACCACCTGACCTGTCTCTTGAGAAACCTGTATGCAGGTCAGGAAGAAACAGTTCGAACTGGACATGGAACAACAGACTGGTTCTAAATAGGAAAAGGAATATGTCAAGGCTGTATATTGTCACCCTGCTTATTTAACTTATATGCAGAGTACATCATGAGAAACACTGGGCTGGAGGAAGCACACGCTGGAATCCAGATTGCTGGGAGAAATATCAAGAATCTCAGATATGCAGACGACACCACCCTTATGGCAGAAAGTGTATAAGAACTAAAGAGTCTCCTGATGAAAGTGAAAGAGGAGAGTGAAAAAGTTAGCTTAAAGCTCAGCATTCAGAAAACTAAAATCATTGCATCCAGTCTCATCACTTCATGGCAAATAGATGGGAAAACATTGGAAACAGCAGCAGACTATTTTGGGGGCTTGGAAATCACTGCAGGTGATGGCTGCCTCCATGAACTTAAAACATATTTATGACTTGGAAGAAAAGTGATGACCAAACTAGACAGCATATTAAAAAGCCGAGACGTTGCTTTGCCAACAAAGATCCATCCAGTCAAGGCTATGGTTTTTCCATATGTCATGGATGGATATGAAAGATGTACTATAAAGAAAGTGACAGCTGAAAATTGGATGCTTTTGAACTGTGGTGTTGGAGAAGATGCTTGTAGGTCGCTTAGACTACAAGGAGACGCAACCACTCCATCCTAAAGGAAATCAGGTCTGAATATACATTGGAAGGACTAATACTGAACCTGAAACTCCAATACTTGGCCATTTGATGTGAAGAGCTGACTCACTTGGAAGTTGCTTTGATTTGCCTGTGAGTGTGGGAGCCCTCCCTGGGCAAAGGGCCTCAGGGTCATTGCCACTGAATCACGACCTCCAAGCAAGCGCATTCCAGCTGTGTGACATTCAGGAAGCAGGAGACTGGGAAAACTATCTTCCTTAGAGGAAGGAAAGTCATCCACAGAGAGTGTGTTTTCAGGCCTCTCTTTGCAGCAAGTGTTTTGCTTCTCAGACATCAGAGCTGCAGGCTTGCTCTGAGGCCTCAATTGCAGAGTCAGGGCTGTGTGTCTCACTGCACTTTCCAAGCATTGCAGACACATTCCTAGGTTGGAGCAGTGCTTCCCATGAGAAAGAAGCCTCGGAGTGTGTCTGAGCGGCTGAGTGCCATGCTAGGGTCACCTAGTCGAGGGCACCTTGCACATCCAATGGGCCCCAGGCGAGTAGCTATGGACCGGCCCTTCGGTTGAGATATCCCAAAGCAGGGAACAAAGCTAGCTCTGTCAGAAGGAGGAAAACAGCAATGGGATGGATTTTCAAGCAGTTGCTAAGTCACACCACGTTAGGGCTCCCCGGGAAAGAAATGCAAATTTTGGCCTCTAGGCCCAGTATCCAGATGTGTGCACAGGATATTTTCCCCACAGGATCCAAGAATGTTCCAGACAGACCTAAGCTCACTAGCTCTCTCCTGCAGAGGAAATGAAATATTGTTGCTGAACCACGAAAAGATGCTGGGATTCTTGGCTTATGGAGGAGAAGAATTCAATCCAGGGCCCAAGACGAGGCTTGATTGCTCAGAGCTTTTGTGCAATAGAGTTTTATTAAAGGATAAAGGAGATAGAGAAAGCTTCTGACAGAGACATCACAAGGGGCAGAAAACGTACCCCCTTGCTAGTGTTGGTAATGGAGTTATATACTCTCCAATAAGTTATGACAACGAACAAAAGAATGTCTGGAGGTTGTAAAGACTCACTAGACCTACTCCCATAATTGACATTTTAAGATAACAGGATTAGCCAGAAGGTTTTTTCCAGAGACCGTCCTCAAGAAGGATGCATGATTGTTATATAATCCTAAGGAATGTAGAGGGAAAACAGTTTGTCCTTCTTCCTCCTTGAGAATTCTAGACCCCTCTCTCCTTGGGACCCTTGAACTTCTTAGAAACCTGCCTTGGCAATGACTCTCTCAGAAACATGATTGAACAGCCGTTTGGAGCTTCCTTTGACTTTCCCTGGGAGGAGGGAGCCCTCCCTGAGCACAGGGCCTCAGGGCCATGGCCAATGAAAAAGAATCTCCCAGCAAGTGCTTTTCAGCCCTGTGTGCTCTCAGCCCACAGGAGTCTGAGAAAACTCTCTTCCTTGGAGGAAGGAAAGGCAGCCCAAGAGTGTGTTTTCAGGCCTGTATCTTGCAGCAAGTGTTTGGCTTGTTAGACAGAAGACCTGCAGGCCTGTTCCAACAGACTCAATGCCAGAATCAGGTCTTGTGTCTCCCTGCAGTTTCCTGGCCTTGCAAACACATTCCTAGGTGAGAGCAGTCCTGCCCATGGGAAGCAGGCTGCGGAGTGTGTCTGAGGGGCCAGGTGTCATGCTGGTCACCTGGTCGAGGGCACCTTGCACCTCCAATGGACCCCAGGCAAGGAGTTGCAGGCCACCACCTTGCTTCTGAAATCCCAAAATGGGAGCAAAGCTCGCTCTGTCAGAGGGAAGAAAACAGCAACAGGATGGATTTTCAAGCAGTTGCTAGGCTGTACTGCGTTAGGGCTCCAAGGAAGGAAAATGCGAATTTTAGCCCCTACGACTGGTATCCAGGTGGGCTCCCAGGATGATTTCCCCGCAGGATCCAAGAACGTTCCAGACAGACCTGGGCTCACTAGCTCCCTCCTGCAGAGGAAACATGAGAGAACAGCTGTTTGGAGGTTGCTTTGACTTCCCCTGGGAGGGTAGGATCCCTCCCTGGTGCAGGGCCTCAGGGGCCATTGCCGCTGAGAAATGCCCTCTAAGCCAGACCTTTGCAGCCTTGTATGACTCAGCACGGAGGAGACTGGAAAAGCTCTCTTCCTTGGAGGAAGGAAAGGCAGCCCCAGAGAGTGTGTTTTCACACCTGTATCTTGCAGCAAGTGTTTGGCGTCTCAGACGTCAGACCTCCAGGCCTGCTCCAACGGCCTCAGTTCCAGAGTCAGGGCCGTGTGTCTCCCTGCATTTTCTGAGCCTTGGGAACACATTCCTAGGTCAGAACAGTCCTGCCCATGGGGAAGGAGGCTGCGGGAGTGTCTGAGGGGTCGTGCCATGCTGGGGTCCAATAGACCCGGTACCTCCAATAGACCCCAGGACAACAGCGGTGGGCTCCCCCTGGCTTCCGAAATGCCAAAGCGAGAAGCAAAGCTAGCTCTATCAGAAGGAAGAAAAGAGCAATCGGATGGATGTTCAGGCTGTTGCTGGGCCGCACCACTTCAGGGTCCCCCCGAGAGGAACAGGCGCCCTGTGGCCCCTAGGTCCGATATGCAGGTTAACACACAGGGTGTGTCCCCATAGGAGCCAAGAATTTTCCTGACAGACCTAGGCTCACTAGAGCTCTCCCACAGGGCAAAAGGGGTAGAACAGACTGTGGATGTGACTCTGCCTTTCCCAGCGAGCATGGGGCCCTCCCTACGGCCCCGGGCTCCAGGGAAAATTGTCCCTGAAAAATGACCTCCAAGAAGCGCTTTTCCAGCAGGCTGGGATGCAGAGTTCACAGGATGCGGGGAAAGTGATCGTCCTTCAGGGAAGAAGAGGCAGCCACCCAGTGTGTGTTTGCAAGCCTGTATTTGGAAGAAACTGGTTAGCTTCTTCAAGGGGAGACCTCCAGGTCTGCTCAGAGGACCGAAATTCCAGAGGCAGCACCATGCATCTCCCCTGTCCTTTCTGAGCCTTGGAAAGACATTCCTAGCTTATAGCGGTATTGCTCATGAAGAAGCAGGATGCAGGAATGTGTCAGACATGACTGGGTGCCTTCCTGGGTTCAGCTCCGTGAGGGGCCTTTCCACTCAAATTAGGTCCCATGCCTCCTTGGGGAGGAAGTGGGGCCCGCTTGCCTCCAAATTGCCAAAGGCTGGAACAAAGCTAGTTCTATCAGAGGTAAGAAAAGAGCAATTGGATGGATGTGGAAGCTGTTGCTGGGGCCGCACTGCTTCAGGCCCCCCACCCGTCTGCCCCCGAGAGAAACAGGCGCCCTGTGGCCCCTAGGTCCTGGATGCAGTTTCACACATAGAATGTGTCCCCATAGGAGCCAAGAATTTTCCTGACAGACCTAGGCTCACTAGAGCTCTCCTACAGAGCAAAGGGGATGGGACAGATGTGTGGCTGTGGCTCTGCCTTTCCCTGGGAGTGTGGAGCCGCTCCCTATGGCCCCGGGCTCCAGGGGAAATTGCCCTGAATAATGACCTCCAAGAAGCGCTTTTCCAACTGGCTGAGACGTGGAGTTCTCAGGATGCAGGGAAAGCGAGTGTCCTTCGGGGAAGCAAAGGCAGTCACCTGTTATCATTACTTACTAGAAGAGTAGGTACCTTCTCCGGTTGGGCAGAGGCCTTCCCTACCTGATCTGAAAAAGAAAACGAAGTAGCTCGCTGATTTGAGAAATAATTCCCAGACTTGGGTTTCCAACCAGTATAGAATCCGACAATGGCCCTGTCTTTGCAGCCGCGTTAATTAACAGGTATGTGAAGCTCTAAATATCAGTGGAAATTACATACAGCATATAGGCCCCAGTGTTCTGGAATGGTGGAAAGAAACAACCAAACTCTTGAAGAGACACTTTCAAAATGGATCATAGAGACTGACTGTACATGGATGGGCTTGCTTCCGGCAGACTTACTCATATTACGGGTAACTGCACGTTCCCATAGTTGTTGTCCTTATGAAATTTTCTATGGGAGACCCCCTCCCACAGTGAGGCAGGTGTTAGCAGATTTGCCACAAGTAAGGGGGTGGGATTTCACAGCAGATGGAACAATTAGGTAAGGTAATAAATCAGGTAACTAAGTTTGTATAAAAAAGAATATCATTCCCCCTTGAGGAACAGATTCATGAATTTGTGCTCAGTGATCAGGTGTGGCTCAATGACTGGAAACACAATTCCTTGGCCTGACATCGGAAAGGTCCTTATACTGTTGTTTTAGCCACAATTCTGAAAGAGATGGGAATACCAGACCACCTAACCTGCCCCTTGAGAAATCTGGATGAAGGTCAGGAAGCAACAGTTAGAGTAGGACATGGAACAACAGACTGGTTCCAAAAAGGAAAAGGAGTATGCAAAGGCTGTATATTGTCACCCTGTTTATTTAACTTCTATGCAGAGTACATCATGAAAAATGCTGGATGGAAGATACATGAGCTGGAATCAAGATTGGTAGAAATATCAAACTTAGATAGCAGATGACACCCACCATTATGGCTGAATGTGAAGAGGAACGGGTATGTCGGGGAACTTCTTGAGTTGCAGCAAGGGTGTGAAGGACCCTTTGGAAGTTCCAGAGGTTAGGTGTGTTAGTCTCGAGAGCCTCAGCGGAAATGGGCCTCATGTCGCCTGAAGGGAGAGCTCCTGGATATTCCCGAGTTTCAGCAGGTGCTCTCGAGTTACGACGGGGACTTCAGG
>NW_017196923.1:0-8298 GCF_001704415.2 Capra hircus
TTTCCGCCTCCTAGCTCGAGAGGAGGGATCCTTTTCCTGCGTGTCGGGATAGAATTCCGGGGTTCCCGTCGCATCTCAAGAGGAGGCGGCTCTCCACAGGAAAGGCGAGAGGAACTCGAGGGTCGTGCCACCATTCCAGAGTCCCCTGGATGTCTCATTCCATTCCAGGGAAACCTGTTTTCCTGCACTGCCTCGACTTTCAAGCCGAGGATCTACTCACACCACGGGTGGCACGTGGGACAGCCCTGTGGGAAAGCCTCGTGGGAAAGCCTCTTGGGAAAGCTCGAGGGAAAGCCACAGATCCGTTGATCCACGAAGGGAAGGGTGACACTGCTGCTACAGCTCGGGAGGAAAGCGCACGTGCATGCCCCACTCGAGTAGAGGACTGACTGCACTGGGAGACGCCCAGAAGTACCCAAGATACATGTCAGCACTGGAGAGGAATCCTCAGGTTCCAGCACCGACTCCACACAAGATCTTAGGCCCCGGCATCGACGGGAGAGGAACCCCGAGAGCCCCCGAGCAACTCGCATGGGGACTGGCCTTGCCTGAGGCCACCACAGCGGGTCCTGAGGTCCCTGTCGTAAGTCGAGAGCACCTGCCGCAACTCGAGAAAATCCTGGAGGTTCTCCACTCCAGGCGAGATAAGGCCCATTTCCGCTGAGGCGTCTCGAGGCTATTCACATCTAACATCTGGAACTTCCAAAGGGTCCTCACACCCTTGCTGCAACTCAAGAAGTTCCCGACATACCCGTCTCCACTCGAGAGGAAGCACGAGAGTCCCGCCCACATCCAGAGGAGCCCCGTTTCCGCCTCCTAGCTCGAGAGGAGGGATCCTTTCCCTGCGTGGTCAGGAAAGAGTTCCCGGCGTTCCTGTCGCATCTCAAGAGGAGGCGCTCTCCACAGGAAAGGCGAGAGGAACTCCTGGGTCGTGCCACCATTCCCAGAGTCCCCCAGATGTCTCAGTCCATTCCAGGGAAACCTGTTTTCCCTGCGCTGCCTCGACTTTCAAGCCGAGGATTGACTCACACACGGTGGCACGTGGGACAGCAATGTGGGAAAGCCTCGTGGGAAAGCCTCGAGGGAAAGCCCCTGATCCCTTGTTCCACGAGAAGGGAAGCGCGACACTACTGCCAGCTCGAAGGAAAGCGCACGTGCATGCCCTCACTCGAGTAGAGGACTGACTGCCCTGGGGAGACACCAGAAGTACCCCAAGAACATGTCAGCACTGGAGAGGAATCCTCAGTTTCCTGCACCGACTGCACACAAGGTCTTAGGCCCCGGCATCGACGGGAGAGGGAATCCCGAAAGGCACCCGAGGAACTCGCATGGGGACTGGCCTTTCCTCAGGCCACCAGAGCGGATCCCTGAGGTCCCCGTCGTAAGACGAGAGCTCCTGCCGCAACTCGAAAAAATCCAGGAGGTTCTCCCCTCCAGGCGAGATGAGGCCCATTTCCGCTGAGGCGTCTCGAGGCTAATCACACCTAACCTCTGGAAATTCCAAAGGGTCCTTCACACCCTTGCTGCAACTCAGGAAGTTCCCCGACATACCCGACTCCACTCGACAGAAGCACGAGAGTCCGCCCACATCCAGAGGAGCCCCGTTTCCGCCTCCTAGCTCGAGAGGAGCGATCCTTTCCCTGCGTGGTTGGAAAGAATTCCCGCGTTCCCGTCCCATCTCAAGTGGAGGGGCTCTCCACAGGAAAGTCGAGAGGAACTCCAGGGTCGTGGCACATTCCCAGAGTCCCCCAGATGTCTCAGTCCATTCCAGGGAAACCTGTTTTCCCTGCACTGCGTCGACTTTCAAGCTGAGGATCGACTCACACCACGGTTGCACGTGGGACAGCCCTGTGGGAAAGCCTCGTGTAAAGCCTCGTGGGAAAGCCTCGCGGGAAAGCCTCGAGAGAAAGCCACAGATCCCTTGATCCACGTGAATGTAAGCGCCGACACTGCTGCTACAGCTCGGGAGGAAAACGAACGTGCATGTCCCCACTCGTGAGGAGGACTGACTCCACTGGGGAGACTCCAGAAGTACCCCAAGATCCATGTCAGCACTGGAGAGGAATCCTCAGGTTCCGGCACCCACTCCACACAAGATCATAGGCCCCAGCATCGACGGGAGAGGAATCCCGAGACGCCCATGAGAACTCGCATGGGGACTGGCCTTTAATGAGGCACCAGAGCGGGTCCCTGAGGTCCCCGTCGTAAGTCGAGAGCACCTGCCGCAACTCGAGAAAATCGAGGAGGTTCTCCCCTCCAGGCGAGATGAAGCCCATTTCCCGCGAGGCGTCTCCAGGCAAATCACACCTAACCTCTGGAACTTCCAAAGGGTCCTTCACACCCTTGCTGCAACTCAAGAAGTTCCCCGACATACCCGTCACCACTCGAGAGGAAGCAGGAAAGTCCCGCCCACATCCAGAGGAGCCACGTTTCCGCCTCATAGCTCGAGAGGTTTGATCCTTTCCCTGCGTGGTCGGGGAAAGAATTTGCGGCGTTCCCGTCCCATCTCAAGAGGAGGCGCTCTCCAGAGGAAAAGCGAGAGGAACTCCAGGGTCATGCCCCCATTCCCAGAGTCCCCCAGATGTCTCAGTCCATTCCAGGGAAACCTGTATTCCCTTGCACTGCCTCGACTTTCAAGCCTAGGATCGACTCACACCACGGTGGCACGTGGGACAGCCCTGTGGGAAAGCCTCGTGGGAAAGCCTCGAGGGGAAAGACTCGAGGGAAAGCCACAGATCCCTTACTCCACGAGAAGGGGAAGCGAGATACTTCAGCTAGCAGCACGGAAGGTAAGCACGTGTGCATGGGCCCTCTCGAGACAAGGACTGACTGCCTTGGGGAGACTCCAGAAGTACCCCAAGATCCATGTCAGCAATGGAGAGGAATCCTCAGTTTCCGGCACCTGGACTCCACACAAAGGTCTTAGGCCCCGGCATCGATGGGGAGTGAAATCCGAGAGTCCCCCCGAGCCACTCGCATGGGGACTGGCCTTCCTGAGGCCATCAGAGCGGAGTCCCTGAGGTCCCCGTCAGTAAGTCGAGAGCACCTGCCGGCAACTCGAGAAAATCCAGGAGGTTCTTCCCTCCAGGACGAGATGAGGCCCATTTCCGCAGAGGCGACTCGAGGCTAATCACACCTAACTCTGGGACTTCCAAAGGGCCCTTCACACCCTTGCTGCAACTCAAGAAGTCCCCTGACATACCCGTCTCCACTCGAGGAGGAAGCACGAGAGGTCCCGCCCACATCTAGAGGAAGCCCCGATTTCCGCCTCCTAGCTCGAGAGGAGGGATCCTTTCCCTGCGATGGTCGGGAAAGAATTCCCGGCGTTCCCGTCGCATCTCAAGAGGAGGCACTCTCCACAGGAAAGGCGAGAGGAACTCAAGGGTAGTGCCACCATTCCCAGAGTCCCCAGATATCTCAGTCCATTCCAGGGAAACCTGTTTCCCTACGCAGCCTCGACTTTCAGGACGAGGATCGACTCACACCACGGTGGCACGTGGGACAGCCCTTTGGGAAATCCTCGAGGGAAAGCCACAGATCCCTTGATCCATGCGAAGAGAAGCGTGACACTGCTGCTACAGCTTGGGAGGAAAGCGCACGTGTATGCCCCCACTCGAGACGAGGACTGACTCCCCTGGGGAGACTGCAGAATTACCCAAGATCCATGTCAGCACTGGAGAGGAATCCTCAATTTCCGGCACCGACTCCACACAAGGTCTTAGGCCCCGGAATCGACGGGAGAGGAATCCAGAGAGGCCCCGAGCGACTCGCATGGGGACTGGCCTTTCCTGAGGCCACCAGAGCGGGTCCCTGAGGTCCCCGTCGTAAGTCCAGAGCACCTGAACCAACTCGAGAAAATGCAGGAGGTTCTCCCCTCCAGGGAGATGAGGCCCATTTCCTCTGAGGCATCTCGCAGGCTAATACACCTAACCTCTGGAACTTCCAAAGGGTCCTTCACACCCTTCTGCAACTCAAGAAGTTCCCCGACTATACCCGTCTCCACTCGAGAGGAAGCACGAGAGTCCCGCCACATCCAGAGGAGCGCCCCGTTTTCCGCCTCCTAGCTCGAGAGGAGGATCTTTCCCTGCGTGGTCCGGGAAAGAATTCCCGGCGTTCCCGTCGCATCTCAAGAGGAGGCGCTCTCCACAGGAAAGGAGAGAGGAACTCCAGTGTCGTGCCACCATTCCCAGAGTCTCCCAGACGTCTCAGTCCATTCCAGGGAAACCTGTTTTCCCTGCACTGCCTCGACTTTCAAGCCGAGGATCGACTCACACCACGGTGGCACGTGGGACAGCCCTGTGGGAAAGCCTGGCGGGAAAGCCTCGTGGGAAAGCCTTGTGGAAAGCCTCGAGGGAAAGCCCCTGATCCCTTGATCAACGCAAAGGGAAGCGTGACACTGTTGCTTACAGCTGGGGAGGAAAGCGCACGTGAATGCCCCCCACTCGAGACGAGGGAGTGACTCCCCAGCGGAGACTCAGGAAGTACCCCAAGATCCATGTCAGCACTGGAGAGGAATCCTCAGGTTCCCGCACCGACTCCACACAAGGTCTTAGGCCCCGGCATCGACAGGAAGAGGAAATCCCGAGAGGCCCCCGAGCAACTCGCATGGGGACTGTCCTTTCCTGAGGCCACCAGAGCATGTCCCTGAGGTCCCCGTCGTAAGTCGAGAGCACCTGCCGCAACTCGAGAAATTCCAGTAGGTTCTCCCCTCCAGGCGAGATGAGGCCCATTTCAGCTGAGGCGTCTGGAGGCAAATGACACCTAATCTCTGGAACTTCCAAAGGGTCTTCAAAACCTTGCTGCAACTCAAGAAGTTCCCGGACCATACCCGTCCTCCACTCGAGAGGAAGCAAGAGAGTCCCGCAAACATCCAGAGGAGCCCCGTTTCCGCCTCCTAGATCGAGAGGAGGGATCCTTTCCCTGCTGTGGTCGGAAAGAATTCCCAGCGTTCCCGTCGCATCTCAAGAGGAGGCGCTCTCCACAGGAAAGGCGAGAGGAACTCCAGGGTTGTGCCACCATTCCCAGAGTCCCCCAGATGTCTCAGTCCATCCCAGGGAAACCTGTTTTCCCTGCACTGCCTCGACTTTCAAGCCGAGGATCGACTCACTCCACGGTGGCACGTGGGACAGCCCTGTGGAAAAGCCTCGTGGGAAAGCCTTGTGGGAAAGCCTCGAGGAAAGCCACAGATGCCTTGATCCACGCGAAGGGAAGCGGGACACTGCTGCTACGGATCGGGAGGAAAGCGCACGTGCCTGCCCCCACTGGAGACGAGGACTGACTTCCCTGGGGAGACTCCAGAAGTACCCCAAGATCCATGTCAGCACTGGAGAGGAAACCTCATTTTCCGGGCACCGACTCCACACAAGGTCTTAGGCCCCGGCACCGAAGGGAGAGGAATCCCGAGAGGTCCCCGTGCAACTTGCATTGGGACTGGCCTTTCCTGAGGCCACCAGAGCGGGTCCCTGAGGGCCCCGTCGTAGTTCGAGAGCCACCTGCCGCAACTTGAGAAAATCCAGGAGGTTCTCCCTTCCAGGCGAGATGAAGACCATTTCCGCTGAGGTGTCTCAAGGCTAATCACACCTAACCTCTGGAGCTTACAAAGGGTCCTTCACACCCTTGCTGCAACTCAAGAAGTTCCCCAACATACCCGTCTCCACTCGAGAGGAAGCACGAGAGTCCCGCTCAAATTCAGAGGAGCCCCGATTACCCTTCCTAGCTCGAGAGGAGGGATCCTTTCCCTCAGTGATCGGGAAAGAGTTCCCAGTGTTCCCGGCGCATCTTCAAGAGGAGGCGATCTCCACAGGAAAGGCGAGAGGAACTCCAGGGTCGTGCCACCATTCCCAGAGTCCCCCAGATGTCTCAGTCCATTCCAGGGAAAACTGTTTTCCCTGCACTGCCTCGACTTTCAAGCAGAGGATGGACTCACACCACGGTGGCACGTGGGACAGCCCTGTGGGAAAGCCTCGTGGGAAAGCCTCGAGGGAAAGCCACAGTTGCTTTGATCAACGCGAAGGGAATTGTGACACTGCTGCTACAGCTCGGGAGGAAAGCGCACGTGCATGCCCCACTCCAGACGAGGACTGACTCCCCTGGGGAGAGTCCAGAAGTACCCCAAGATACACGTCAGCACTGGAGAGGAATCCTCAGGTTCCGGCACCGACTCCAAACAAGGTCTTAGGCCCCGGCATCGACGGGAGAGGAATCCCGAGAGGCCCCGAGTAACTAGCATGGGGACTGGCCTTTCCTGAGGACATCAGAGCGGGTCCCTGATGTCCCCGTCATAAGTCGAGAGCACCTGCCGCAACTCGAGAAAATCCAGGAGGTTCTCCCATCCAGGCGACATGAGGCCCATTTCCTCTGAGGCGTCCCCAGGCTAATCACAACCTAAACTCTGGAACTTCCAAAACGTCCTTTTACATCCTTGCTGCAACTCAAGAAGTGCCCCGACATACCCGTCTCCACTCGAGAGGAAGCACGAGAGTCCCGCCAACATCCAGAGGAGCCCGTTTTCCGGCCTCCATAGCTCGAGAGGAGGGATCATTTCCCTGCGTGGTCGGGAAAGAATTCCTCGTTCCCGTCGCATCTCAAGTGGGGACGCTTTACACAGGAAAGGCGTGAGGAACTCCAGGGTCGTTCCACCATTCCCAGAGTCCCCCAGCTGTCTCAGTCCATTCCAGGGAACCTGTTTTCCCTGCACTGCTCGACTTTCAAGCCGAGGATCGACTCACAAGACGGTGGCACGTGGGACAGCCTGTGGGAAAGCCTCGTGGCAAAGTCTCGTGGAAAGCCTCGAGGGAAAGCACAGATCCCTTGATACACACGAAGGGAGCGTGACACTGCTGCTACAGCTCGGGAGAAAAAGTTCACGTGCATGCCCTCACTCGGGACGAGGACTGACTCCCCTGTGGAGACTCCAGAAGTACCCCAAGATCCATGTCAGCACTGGAGAGGAACCTCAGGTTCCGGCACTGACTCCACACAAGGTCTTAGGCCCCGGCATCGACGGGAGAGGAATCCCGAGAGGCCCCCGAGCAACTCGCATGGGGACTGGCCTTTCCTGAGGCCACCAGAGCGGGTCCCTGAGGTCCCGTCGTAACGCACGAACACCTGCACACACTTCGAGAAAATGCAAGAGGTTCTCCCTCCAGGGGAGATGAGGCCCATTTCCTCTGAGCGTCCCAGCTAATCACAACCTAACCTCTGGAACTTCCAAGGGGCCTTTACACCCTTGCTGCAACTGAAGAAGTTCCCGACATACCCGTCTCCACTCAGAGGAAGCATGAGAGTCCCGCCCAATCAAAAGGAGCCCCGTTTCCCCCTCCTAGCTCGAGAAGAGGGATCCTTTTCCTGCGTCGTCGGGAAAGAATTCCTGGCGTTTCCGTCGCATCTCAAGAGGAGGTGATCTCCCCAGGAAAACCGAGAGGAACTCCAGGGTCATGCCACCATTCCAGAGTCCCCCAGATGTCTCAGTCTATTCCAGGGAAACCTGTTTTCCCTGCACTGCCTCGACTTTCAAGCCGAGGATCGACTCACCCACGGTGGCACGTGGGACAACCTGTGGGAAAGCCTCGTGGGAAAGCCTCATGGGAAAGCCTCGACGGAAAGCCACAGATCCTTGATCCAAGCGAAGAGAAGCGTGACACTGCTGCTACAGTTTGGGAGGAAAGCACACTTGCATGCCCACACTCAGACGAGGACTGACTCCCCTGGGGAGACTCCAAAAGTACTCCAAGATCCATGTCAGCAATGGAGAGGAATCCTCACTTTACTGGCCTTTCCTGAGGCCACCAGAGCGGGTCCCTGAGGACCCTGTCGTAAGTCAAAAGTGCCTGCCGCAACTCGAGAAAAATCCAGGAGGTTCTCCCCTCCAGGCGAGATGAGGCCATTTCCGCTGAGCGTCTCGAGGCTAATCACACCTAACCTCTGGAACTTCCAAAGGGTCCTTCACACCCTTGCTGCAACTCATGAAGTTCCCCGACATACCCGTCTCCACTCGAGAGGAAGCACGAGAGTCCCGCCCACATCCAAATCCAGAGGAGCCCCAGGTTTCCGCCTGCGACGTATCCAGAGGAGGGATCGCCTGTTCGCCTGCGTGGTCGGAAGAATTCCCGCGTTCCCGTGCCGCATCTCAAGAGGAGGCGCTCTCGTGCACAAGGAAAGCAAGAATGAACTGAGGGTTCGTGCCACCATTCCAGAGTCCGCCCAAATATTCCTTTGTCGGGAATTTTCATGCTTCTTGCTGGCAGAGGCGTCAATCCTAAGCTATTCAGGCTTTCCTCCAGTTATCTTCTGACTACC
>NW_017196924.1:0-8297 GCF_001704415.2 Capra hircus
TTAAGCATTAAAGTTACATCTCTATAGAAAAGGTGCAGTGGGTTATAAACAAAGAGGTACTTAACTCAAAAATCTAATGTTGCTAATACCAGGTCTACTACTTGTTTTTCTATATACCAACTATATCTAAAAAATAAAGGATATGAAAATTTGGCAGCAAGCATTGACCCAAGAAATGAAACTTTTAATCAGTCCTATTCTAAAGGTTTTAACTCCTCGGAAGCTCCTGCATTCCTAGGATGTTTTAAGCTTCCTGTGCCTCCTGCGGTCAGGAGGCCTCAAACAATCACAAGCACAGCTGTACGAGTCCTACAGGCAGGCTAGAAAGAAATCAGAGGGTTTTTGGATTGAAACACTCTTTCAAATGCAGAAGACTAACGGCCTGAATTGACTTTTTCCAGAAAAGGTCAGAAGAGTGAAAAAGCAGAGCACAACAACGGCAGATTTTTGTTGGGGTACATGCTTAAAAATTTCAGAGGGGTCGCTGAAGTCTGAGCACGCCTTGCGTATGTTTTCCTCATAAACTTGTCACGGGCGGGCTTCCTCACACTGGCTCCCGGCAGTCTTAGGCCCCGGCATCGACGGAGAGGAATCCCGAGAGGCCCAAAAGACTCGCATGCGGACTGGCCTTTCTTGAGGCCACAGTCGGGTCTCTGTGTTCCCCGTCGTAATTTGAGAGCACCTGCCACAACTCGAGAAAATTCAGGAGGTACTCCACTCCAGGCGAGATGAGGCCCATTTCCCAGAGGCTTCTCGAGGCTAATCACACCTAACATCTGGAACTTCCAAAGGGTAATTCACACCCTTGCTGCAACTCAAGAAGTTCCCTGACATACCCGTCTCCACTCGAGAGGAAGCAAGAGAGTCCCGCCACATCCAGAGGAGCCCGTTTCCGCCTCCTAGCTGGAGAGGAGTGATCCTTTCCTGCGTGGTCGGGAAAGGATTCCCGGCGTTCCCCGTCGCATCTCAAGAGGAGGCGCTCTCCACAGGAAAGGCGAGAGGAATTCCAGGGTTGTGCCACCATTCCCAGCCCCCAGATGTCTCAGTCCATTCCGGGGAAACCTGTTTTCCCAGCACTGCCTCGACTTTCAAGCCGAGGATCGACTCACATCACGGTGGCACGTGGGACAGCCCTATGGGAAAGCCTCGTGGGAAAGCCTCGTGGGAAAGCCTCGAGGGAAAGCCACAGATCCCTTGAACCACGCGAAGGGAAGTGTGACACTGCTGCTACAGCTCGGGAGGAAAGCGCACGTGCATGACCCACTCGAGACGAGGACTGAATCCCCTGGGGAGACTCCAGAAGTACCCAAGATCCATGTGAGCACTGGAGGGGAATCCTAAGGATCCGGCACCGACTCCACACAAGATCTTAGTCCGCATCGACGTGAGGGGAATCCCGAGAGGTCCCCGAGCAACTCGCATGGGGACCTGCCTTTCCTGAGGCCACCAGAGCGGGTCCCTGAGGTCCCCGTCGTAAGTCGAGAGCACCTGCTGCAACTCGAGAAAATCCAGGAGCTTCTCCCTCCAGGCGAGATGAGGCCCATTTCCACTGAGGCGTATCGAGGCTAATCCCACCTAACCTTTGGAACGTGCAAACGGTCCTTCACACCCTTGCTGCCACTCAAGAAGTTCCCCGACATACCCGTCTCCACTCGAGAGGAAGCACGAGAGTTCTGCCCACATCCAGAGGAGCCCCGTTTCTGCCTCCTAGCTCGAAAGGAGGGATCCTTATCCTGCGTGGTCGGGAAAGAATTCCCGGCGTTCCCGTCGCATCTCAAAAGGAGGCGCTCTCCACAGGAAAGGCGAGAGGAACTCCAGGGTCGTGCCACCATTCCAGAGTCCCGATGTCTCAGTCCATTCCAGGGAAACCTGATTTCCCTGCACTGCCTCGACTTTCTAGCCGAGGATCGACTCACATCTCGGTGGCATGTGGGAGAGCCCTGTGGGAAAGCCTCGTGGGAAAACCTCGTGGAAAGCCTCGAGGGAAAGCCACAGATACCTTGATCCACGCGAAGGGAAGCGTGACACTGCTGCAGCTCGGGAGGAAAGCGCACGTGCATGCCCCCACTCGAGACGAGGACGGACTCCCCTGGGGAGACTCCAGAAGTACCCCAAGATCCATGTCAGCACTGGAGAGGAATCCTCAGGTTCCGGCACTGACTCCACACAAGGTCTTAGGCCGCATCTACGGGTGATGCATCCCAAGAGCCCCCGTGCAACTTGCAAGGGGACTGGCCTTTCCTGAGGCCACCAGAGCGGGTCCCTGAGGTCCCCGTCGTAAGTCGAGAGCACCAGCTGCACGTCGAAAAATCCAGGAGGTTCGCCCTTCCAGGCGAGATGAGGCACATTTCCGCTGAGGTGTCTCAAGGCTAATCACAACTAACCTCTGGAACTTACAAAGGGTCCGTCACACCTTCCTGCAACTCAAGAAGTTCCCGGTCATACCCGTCTCCACTCGAGAGGAAGCACGAGCGTCCCGCCCACATCTAGAGGAGCCCCGTTACCGCCTCCTAGCTCGAGAGGAGGGATCCTTCCCTGCAGGGTCGGGAAATAATTCCTGGGCGTTCCCGTGGCATCTCAAGAGGAGGCGATCTTCACATGAAAGCCGAGAGGGAATCAAGGGTCGTGCCACCATTCCCAGAGTTCCCCAGATGTCTCAGTCCTTTCCAGGGAAACCTGTCTTCCCTGCACTGCCTGGACGTTCAAGCCGAGGATTGACTCACACCACGGTGGCACGTGGGACAGCCCTGTGGGAAAGCATCGTGGGAAAGCTTCGTGGGAAAGTCTCAAGGGAAAGCCTCGAGGGAAAGCCACAGATCCCTTGATCCACGCGAAGGGAAGCGTGACAGTGCTGCTACAGCTCTGGAGGAAAGCACACGTGCATGCCCCCTCTCGAGACGATGACTGACTCCCTGGGGAGACTCCAGAAGTACCCCAAGATCCATGTCAGCACTGGAGAGGAATCCTCAGGTTCCGGCACCGACTCCACACAAGGTCTTAGGCCCAGGCTTCGACGGGAGAGGAATCCCGAGAGGCCCCGAGGAACTCGCATGGGGACTGGCCTTTCCTGAGGCCACCAGAGTGGGTCCCTGAGGTCCCCGTCGTAAGTCGAGAGCACCTGCCACAACTCGAGAAAATCCAGGACGTTCTCCCCTCCAGGCGAGATGAGGCCCATTTCCGCTGAGGCGTCTCCAGGCTAATCACACCTAACCTCTGGAACTTCCAAAGGGTCCTTCACACCCATATGCTGCAACTCAAGAAGTTCGCCGACATACCCGTCTCCACTCGAGAGAAAGCACGAGAGTCCCGCCACATCCAGAGTATCCCCGTTTCCGCCTCCTAGCTCGAGAGGAGGGATCCTTTCCCTGCGTGGTCTGGGAAAGAATTCCCGGAGTTCCCGTCGCATCTCAAGAGGAGGCACTCTCCACAGGAAAGGCGAGGGGAACTCCAGGGTCGTGCCACCATTCCCAGAGTCCCCAAGATGTCTCAGTCCATTCCAGGGAAAACTTTTTTCCCTGCACTGCCTCGACTTTCAAGCCGAGGATCGACATCGACACACACCACGGTGGCACGTGGGACAGCCTTGTGGGAAAGCCTAGTGGAAAAGCCTCGAGGGAAAGCCTCGAGGGAAAGCCACAGATCCCTTGATCCACGCGAAAGGGAAGCGTGACAGTGCTGCTAGCAGCTCGGGAGGAAAGCACACGTGCATGCCCCTCTCGAGAAGATGACTGACTCCCCTGGGGAGACTCCAGAAGTACCCAAAGATCCATGTCAGCACTGGAGAGGAATCCTCAGGTTCCGGCACCGACTCCACACAAGGTCTTAGGCCCAGGCTTCGACGGGAGAGGAATCCCGAGAGGCCCCCGAGGAACTCGCATGGGGACTGGCCTTTCCTGAGGCCACCAGAGTGGGTCCCTGAGGTCCCCGTCGTAAGTCGAGAGCACCTGCCACAACTGGAGAAAATCCAGGAGTTCTCCCCTCCAGGCGAGATGAGGCCCATTTCCGCTGAGTCGTCTCCAGGCTAATCACACCTAACCTCTGGAACTTCCAAAGGGTCCTTCACACCATATCTGCAACTCAAGAAGTTCGCCGACATACCCGTCTCCACTCGAGAGAAAGCACGAGAGTCCCGACCACATCCAGACGATCCCCGTTTCCTCCTCCTAGCTCGAGAGGAGGGATCCTTTCCCTGCGTGGTCGGGAAAGAATTCCCGGAGTTCCCGGTCGCATCTCAAGAGGAGGCACTCTCCACAGGAAAGGCGAGGGGAACTCCAGGGTCGTGCCACCATTCCCAGAGTCCCAAGATGTCTCAGTCCATTCCAGGGAAAACTTTTTTCCCTGCACTGCCTCGACTTTCAAGCCGAGGATCGACATCGACACACAGCCACGGTGGCACGTGGGACAGCCTGTGGGAAAGCCTCGTGGGACAAGACTCATAGGAAAGCCTCGAAGGGAAAGCCACAGATCCCTTAATCCACTCGACGGGTATGCGTGACACTGCTGCTACAGCTCGGGAGGAAAGAGCACGTGCATGCCCCACTAGATACGAGGACTGACTCCGCTGGGGAGACTCCAGAAGTACCCCAAGATCCATGTCAGCACTGGAGAGGAATCCTCAGGTTCCGGCACCGACTCCACACAAGGTCTTAGGCTCAGGCATCGACGGGAGTGTTATCCGAGAAGCCCCGGGCAACTCGCATGGGGACTTGCCTTTCCTGAGGCCATCAGAGCGGTTCCTTGAGGTCCCCGTCGTAAGTCGAAAGCACCTGCCGCAACTCGAGAAAATCCAGGAGGTTCTCCCCTCCAGGCGAGATGAGGCCCATTTCCGTGAGGTGTCTCGAGGCTAATCACACCTAAACTCTGGAACTTCCAAAGGGTCCTTCACACCCTTGCTGCAACTCAAGAAGTTCCCCGACATACCCGTCTCCACTCGAGAGGAAGCATGAGAGTCCCGCCAAATCCAGAGGAGCCCCGTTTCCGCCTCCTAGCTCGAGGGGAGGATCCTTTCCCAGCGTGGTCGGGAAAGAATTCCGGCGTTCCCGTTGCATCTCAAGAGGAGGCGCTCTCCACAAGAAAGACGAGAGAACTCCAGGGTCTGGCCCATTCCCAGAGTCCCCTGGAAGTCTCAGTCCATTCCAGGGAAAGCTGTTTTTCCCTGCACTGCCTCGACTTTCAAGCCGAGGATCGACTCACACCACGGTGGCACGTGGGACAGCCCTGTGGGAAAGCCTCGTGGGAAAGCTCGAGTGAAAGACACAGATCCCTTGATCCACGAAAAGGGAAGCATGACACTGCTGCTACAGCTCGGGAGGAAATCGCACGTGCATGCCCCCTCTCGAGACAAGGACTGACTCCCCTGGGGAGACTCCAGAAGTACCACAAGATCCATGTCGGCACTGGAGAGGAATCCTCAGGTTCCGTCACTGAGTCCACACAAGGTCTTAGGCCCAGCATCGACGGGGAGGAATCCCGAGAGGCCCGGGAGAAACTCGCATGGGGACTGGCCTTTCCTGAGGCCACCAGAGCGGGTCCCTGAGGCCTCGTCGTAAGTCGAGAGCACCTGCCGCAACTCGAGAAAATCCAGGAGGTTCTCCCCTCCAGGCGAGATGAGGCCCATTTCGGCTGAGACAACTAGGGTGTAATCAGACTTAAACTCTGGAACTTCCAAAGGGTCCTTCACACCCTTGCTGCAACTCAAGAAGTTCCCCGACATACCCGTCTCCACTCAAGAGGAACCCGAGCGTCCCGCCCATATCCAGAGTGGCCCGTTTCCGCCTGCTAGCTCGAGAGGAGGGATCCTTTTCCTGCGTGGGTCCTGAATGAATTCCTAGCGTTCCCGTCTCATCTCAAGAGGAGGCGCTCTCCACAGTAAAGGCGAGAGGAACTCCAGTATCAGGCCCCATTCCCAGAGTCCCCCAGATGTCTCAGTCCATTCCAAGGAAACCTGTTTTCCCTGCACTGCCTCCACTTTCAAGCGAGGATCGACTCACACCCGCGATGGCAGGTTGGACAGCCCTGTGGGAAAGCCTCGTGGGAAGCCTCGTGGGAAAGCCTCGAGGGAAAGCCAGAGATCCCTTGATCCACGCATAGGGAAGCGTGACACTGCGGCTACAGCTCGGGAGGAAAGCGCACGTGCATGCCCCACTCGAGACGAGGACTGACTCCCTGGGGAGACTCCAGAAGTACCCAAGATCCATGTCAGCACTGCAGAGGAAACTTCACGTTCCTGCACTGACTCCACACAAGGTCTTAGGCCCGGCATCGACGGGATAGGAATCCCGAGAGGCCCGAGCAATTCGCATAGGGAGTGGCCTTTCTGAGGCCCCCAGAGCGGGTCGTTGAGGTCCCGTCGTAAGTCGACAGCAACTGCCCTATCTCGAGAAAATCCAGGAGGTAGTCCCTCCAGGCGAGATGAGGCCCATTTCCGCTGAGGCGACTGGAGCTAATCACCCCTAATCTCTGGAACTTCCAAAGGGTCCTTCACAGCCTTGCTGCAACTCAAGAAGTTCCCGACATACCCGTCTCCACTCAAGAGGAAGCACGAGAGTCCGCCCATCCAGAGGGGCCCCGTTTCCGCCTCCTAGCTCGAGAGGAGGGATCCTTTCCTTTCGTGGTCGGCAAAAAATTCCCGGCATTCCCGTCGCATCTCAGGAGGAAGCGCTCTCCACAGGAAAGGCGAGAGGAATCCAGGGTCGTGCCACCATTCCCAGAGTCCCCAAGATGTCTCAGTCCATTCCAGGGAAACCTGTTTTCCCTGCATTGCCTCGACATTCAAGCCGTGGATCGACTCACATCACGGTGGCACGTGGACAACATGTGGGAAAGCCTCGTGGGAAAGCCTCGTGTGAAAGCCTCAGGGAAAGCCACAGATCCCTTGATCCACGAAGGGAAGCGTGACACTGCTGCTACAGCTCGGAGGAAAGCGCACGTGCATGCCACCAATCGGGACGAGGACTGACTCCCTGCGGAGACTCCAGAAGTACCTCAAGGTCCATGTCAGCACTGGAGAGGAATCCTCAGGTTCCGGCACCGAATCCACACAAGGTCTTAGGCCCCGGCATCGGCGGGAGAGAATCCCGAAATGCTCCCGAGCAACTCGCATGGGGACTGGCCTTTCCTGAGGCCACCAGAGGGGGTCCCTGTGGTCCCCGTCGTAAGTCGAGAGCACCTGCCGCAAGTCGAGAAAATCCAGGAGGTTGTCCCCTCCAGGCGAGATGAGGCCCATTTCCGCTGAGGCGACTGAAGCTAATCACCCCTAATCTCTGGAACTTCCAAAGGGTCCTTCACAGCCTTGCTGGCAACTCAAGAAGTTCCCCGACATACCCGTCTCCACTCAAGAGGAAAGCACGAGAGTCCCGCCTACATCCAGAGGGGCCCCCTTTCCGCGTCCTAGCTCGAGAGGAGGGATCCTTTCCCTTTCGTGTCGGCAAAGAATTCCCGGGTTCCCGTCGCATCTCAAGAGGAGGCGCTCTCCACAGGAAAGGCGAGAGGAACTCCAGGGTCGTGCCACATTCCCTGAGTCCCCCAGATGTCTCAGTCCATTCCAGGGAATCTGGTTTTCCCTGCACTACCTCTCGACTTTAAGCCGAGGATCGACTCACACCACAGCTGGCACTTGGAAAGCCCTGTGGGAAGCCTCGTGGGAAAGCGTCATGGAAAAGTCTAGAGGGAAAGCACAAATCCCTTGATTCCACGAAAAGGGAAGCATGACACTGCTGCTACAGCTCGGGAGGAAATCGCACGTGCATGCCCCTCTCGAGACAAGGACTGACTCCCTGGGGACTCCAGAAGTACCACAAGATCCATGTCGCACTGAAGAGGAATCCTCAGGTTCCGTCACTGAGTCCACACAAGGTCTTAGGCCCCAGCATCGACGGGAGAGGAATCCCGAGAGGCCCGGGAGAAACTCGCATGGGGACTGGCCTTTCCTGAGGCCACCAGAGCGGGTCCTGAGGCCCGTCGTAAGTCGAGAGCACCTGCCGCAACTCGAGAAAATCCAGGAGGTTCTCCCCTCCAGGCGAGATGAGGCCCATTTCGGCTGAGACAACTAGCGGGGTAATCAGACTTAAACTCTGGAACTTCCAAAGGGTCCTTCACACCCTTGCTGCAACTCAAGAAGTTCCCGACATACCCGTCTCCACTCAAGAGGAACCGAGCGTCCCGCCCATATCCAGAGTGGCCCGTTTCCGCCTGCTAGCTCGAGAGGAGGGATCCTTTCCTGCGTGGTCCTGAAAGAATTCCTAGCATTCCCGTCTCATCTCAAGAGGAGGCGCTCTCCACAGTAAAGGCGAGAGGAA
>NW_017196925.1:0-8297 GCF_001704415.2 Capra hircus
TCAGCGGAAATGGGCCTCATGTCGCCTGGAGGGGAGAACCTCCTGGATTTTCTCGAGGTGCGGCAGGTGCTCTCGAAGTACGACGGGGACCTCAGGGACCCACTCTGGTGTCCTCAGGAAAGGCCAGTCCCAGAGAGTTGCTCGGGGTCCCTCGGGATTCCTCTCTCCCGTCGAAGCTGGGGCCTAAGACCTTGTGTGGAGCCAGTGCCGGAACCTGTGGATTCCTGTCCAGTGCTGACATGAATCTTGGGGTACTTCTGGATACTCCCCAGGGGAGTCAGTCCTCCTCTCGAGTGGGGGAATGCACGTGTGCTTTCCTCCGAGCTGTAGCAGCAGTGTCCGTTTTCCTTCGCGTGGATCAAGGGATCTGTGGCTTTCCCTCGAGGCTTCCTCACGAGGCTTTCCCACGAGGCTTTCCCACAGGCTGTCCCACGTGCACCATGGTGTGAGTCGATCCTCGGCTTGAAAGACGAAGCAGTGCAGGGAAAACAGGTTTCCCTGGAATGGACTGAGACATCTGGGGGACTCTGGGAATGGTGGCAAGACCCTGGAGTTCCTCTCGCCTTTCCTGTGGAGATCTCCTCCTCTTGAGATGGGACGGGAACTCCGGGAATTCTTTCCCAACCACGCAGGGAATGGATCCATCCTCTCGAGCTAGGTGGTGGAAACGGAGCTCCTTTATGTGGCGGAACTCTCGTGCTTCCTCTCGAGTGGAGACGGGTATGTCGGGAACTTTGAGTTCCAGCAAGGGTGTGAAGGACCCTTTGGAAGTTTCAGAGGTTAGGTGTGATTAGCCTCGAGAACCTCAGCAAAATGGCCTCATCTCGCCTGAGGGGAAACCTCCTGGATTTTCCGAGTTGCGGCAGGTGCTCTCGACTTACGACGGGACCTCAGGGACCCGCTCTGGTGGCCTCAGGGAAAGGCCAGTCCCCATGAGAGTTGCTCGGGGGCCTCTTCAGGATTCCTCTCCCAGTCGATGCCGTGGGGCCTAAGATCTTGTGTGGATCGGTGCCGGAACCTGAGGATTACCTCTCCAGTTGCTGACATGTATCTTTGGGGTACTTCTGGAGTCTCCCCAGGCAGTCAGTCCTCTCTCGAGAGGGGGCAGCACGTGCGCTTTCCTCCGAGCTGTAGCAGCGTGGTCACGCTTCCCTTCGCGTGGATCAAAGGATCTGTGGCTTTCCCACCGAGGCTTTCCCACAGGGCTGTCCCGCAGGGCTGTCCACGTGCCACGTGGTGTGAGTCGATCCTCGGCTTGAAAGTCGAGGCATGCAGGAAAAACAGGTTTCCCTGGAATGGACTGAGACATCTGGGGACTCTGGAATGGTGGCACGACCCTGGAGTTCCTCTCGCCTTTCCTGTGGAGCGCCTCCTCTTGAGATGCGATGGGAACACCGGGAATTCTATCCCGACACGCAGGGAAAGGATCCCTCCTCTCGAGCTAGGAGGCGGAAACGGGGCTCTCTGGATGTGGGCGGACTCTCGTGCTTCCTCTCGAGTGGAGACGGGTATGTCGGGGAACTTCTTGAGTTGCAGCAAGGGTGTGAAGGACCCTTTGGAAGTTCCAGATGTTAGATGTGATTAGCCTACGAGACAGCCTCAGCAGAAATGGCCCTGCATCTCGCCTGGAGGGGAAACCTCCTGGATTTTCTCGAGTTGGCGGCAGGTGCTCTCGACTTACGACGGGGACCTCAGGGACCCGCTCTGGTGGCCTCAGGAAAGGCCCAGACCCATGCGAGTTGCTGTGGGCCTCTCGGGATTCCTCTCCCTTCGATGCCGGGCCTAAGACCTTGTGTGGATTCGGTGCCGGAACCTGAGGATTCCTCTCCAGTGCTGACATGGATCTTGGGGTACTTCTGGAGTCTCCCCCGGGCAGTCAGTCCTCATCTCGAGTGGGGGGCATGCACGTGCGCTTTCCTCCCGAGTTGTGGGCAGCAGTGTGGCGCTTCATTCGCGTGGATCAAGGGATCTGTGGCTTTCCATCGAGGCTTTCCCAGGAGGCATTCCAGGAGGCTTTCCCACGAGGCTTTTCCACAGGGCTGTCCCACGTGCCACCGGTGGTGTGAGTCGATCCTCGGCTTGAAAGTCGAGGCAGTGCAGGGAAAACAGGTTTCCCTGGAATGGACTGAGACATCTGGGGGACTCTGGGAAATGGTGTCACGATCCCTGGAGTTCCTCTCGCCTTTTCCTGTGGAGAGGGCCTCCTCTTGAGTATGCGACGGGAACGCCGGGAATTCTTTCGCCCGACCACGCAGGGAATGGATCCCTCCTCTCGAGCTAGAGGCGGAAACGGGCTCCTCTGGATGTGGGCAGAACTCTCGTGTTCCTCTCGAGTGGAGACGGGTATGTCGGGGAACTTCTTGAGTTACAGCAAGGGTGTGAAGAACCCTTTGGATGTTCCAGATTTTAGATGTGATTAGCCTCGAGACCCTCAGTGGAAATGGGCCTCATGTCGCCTGAGGGGAGAACCTCTGGATTTTATCGAGTTGCGCATGTGCTCTCGACTTTCGACGGGACCTCAGGGACCCGCTCTGGTGCCTCAGGAAAGCCAGACCCCATGCGAGTTGCTCGGGCCTCTCGGATTCCTCTCCTTCGATGCCGGGCCTAAGACCTTGTGTGGAGTCGGTGCCGGAACCTGAGGATTCCTCTCCAGTGCTGGCATGGATCTTGGGGTACATCTGGAGTCTCCCCCGGGGAGTCAGTCCTCATCTCGAGAGGGAGCATGCACGTGCGCTTTCCTCCCGAGTTGTGGCAGCAGTGTAGCGCTTCCATTCGCGTGGATCAAGGATTTGTGGTTTCCATCGAGGCTTTCCGAGGCTTTTTTCCCAGGAGGCTTTCCCACAGGCTGTCCCACGTGCCACCGTGGTGTGAGTCCATCCTCGGCTTGAAAGTCGAGGCAGTGCAGGGAAAACAGGTTCCCTGGAATGGACTGAGACATCTGGGGGACTCTGGAATGGTCCTGGAGTTCCTCTCACCTTTCCTGTCTCCTCTTGAGATTCCTGCCCACATCCAGAGGAGCCCCGTTTCCGCCTGCTAGATCGATGGAGGGATCCTTTCCCTGCGAGCTCCGGAAAAAATTCCCGGTGTTTCCGTCGCATCTCAAGAGGAGGTGCTCTCCACAGGAAAGGTGAGAGGAACTCCAGCGTCGTGCCACCATTCCAGAGTCCCCCAGATGTCTCAGTCCATAGGGAACCTTTTTCCCTGCATGCCTCGACTTCAAGCCGAGACTACACCACGGTGGCACGTGGGACAGCTGCTGTGGGAAGCCTCGTGGGAAAGCCTCGACTGGGGAAAGCCACAGATCCCTTGATCCACGCGAATGGAAGCGCTACACTGCTGCCACACTCGGAGGAAAGCGCACGTGCATGCTCCCTCTCGAGATGAGGACTGACTCCCCGGGGAGACTCCAGATGTACCCAAGATCCATGCCAGCACTGGAGAGGAATCCTCAGGTTCCGGCACCGACTGCCACACAGGATCTTAGGCCCTGGCATCGAAGGGAGAGGAATCCGGAGAGGCCCCGAGCAACTCGCATGGGGTCTGGCCTTTCCTGAGGCCACCAGAGCGGGTCCCTGAGGTCCCCGGTCGAAAGTCGAGAGCACCTGCCGCAACTCGATAAAATCCAGGAGGTTCTCCCCTCCAGGCGACATGAGGCCCATTTCCACTGAGGCGTCTCGAGGCTAATCACATCTAACATCTGGAAACATCCAAAGGGTCTTTCACACCCTTGCTGTAACTCAAGAAGTTCCCCGACATACCCGTCTCCACTCGAGAGGAAGCACGAGAGTTCTGCCCACATCCAGAGGAGCCCCGTTTCCGCCTCCTAGCTCGAGAGGAGGGATCCATTCCCTGCGTGGTCGGGAAAGAATTCCCGGCGTTCCCGTCGCATCTCAAGAGGAGGCGCTCTCCACAGGAAAGGCGAGAGGAACTCCAGGATCGTGACCACCATTTCCAGAGTCCCCAGATGTCTCAGTCCATTCCAGGGAAACCTGTTTTTCCCTGCACTGCCTCGACTTTCAAGCCGAGGATCGACTCACACCACGGTGGCACGTGGGACAGCCCTGTTGGAAAGCCTCGTGGGAAAGCCTCCTGGGAATGCCTCCTGGGAAAGCCTCGATGGAAAGCCACAGATCCCTTGATCCACGCGAATGGAAGCGCCACACTGCTGCCACAACTCGGGAGGAAAGCGCACGTGCATGCCCCCACTCGAGATGAGGACTGACTGCCCGGGGGAGACTCCAGAAGTACCCCAAGATCCATGTCAGCACTGGAGAGGAATCCTCAGGTTCCAGCACCGAATCCACACAAGGTCTTAGGCGCCGGCATCGAAGGGAGAGGAATCCCGAGAGGCCCACAAGCAACTCGCATGGGGTCTGGCCTTTCCTGAGGCCACCAGAACGGGTCCCTGAGGTCCCCGTTGTAAGTTGAGAGCACCTGCCGCAACTCGAAAAATCCTGGAGGTTATCCCCTCCAGGCGAGATCAGGCCCTATTTCTGCTGAGGCGTCTCGAGGCTAATCACATCTAACATCTGGAACTTCCAAAGGGTCCTTCACACCCTTGCTGCAATTCAAGAAATTCCCCGAAATACCCGTCTCCACTCGAGAGGAAGCACGAGAGTCCCGCCCACATCCAGAGAATCCCCGTTTCCCCCTCCTAGCTCGAGCGGAGGGATCCTTTCCCTGCGTGGTTCGGGAAAGAATTCCCGGCGTTCCCATCGCATCTCAAGAGGAGGCGCTCTCCACAGGAAAGGCGAGAGGAATCCCAGGGTCGTTCCACCATTCCCAGAGTCTCCCAGATGTCTCAGTCCATTCCAGGGAAACCTGTTTTCCCTGCATTGCCTCGACTTTCAAGCCCATGATCGACTCACACCACCGTGGCACGTGGGACAGCCCTGCGGGACAGCCCTGTGGGAAAGCCTCGTGGGAAAGCCACAGATCACTTGATCCACGCGTAGGGAAGCGTGACCACGCTGCTACACCTCGGGAGAAAAGCGCACGTGCATTCCCCCTCTCGAGACGAGGACTGACTCCCCTGGGGAGACTCCAGAAGTACCCAAAGATCCATGTCAGCACTGGAGAGGTATCCTCAGGTTCGGCACCGATCCACACAAGATCTTAGGCCACGGCATCGACTGGGAGAGGAATCCCTGAGAGGCCCCGGAGCAACTCTCATGGGGACTGGCCTTTCCCTGAGGCCACCAGAGCGGGATCCCTGAGGTCCCCGTCGTAAGTCGAGAGCACCTGCCGCAACTCGAGAAAATCCAGGAGGTTCTCCCCTTCAGGCGAGATGAGGCCCATTTTTGCTGAGGTGTCTCCAGGCAAATCAACACCTAACCTCTGGAATTCCAAAGGGTCCTTCACACCCTTGCTGGAACTCAAGAAGTTGCCCGACATTACCCGTCTCCACTCGAGAGGAAGCACGAGAGTTCCGCCCACATAAAGAGGAGCTCCGTTTCCACCACCTAGCTCGAGAGGATGGATCCATTCCCTGCGTGGTTGGGAAAGAATTCCCGGAGTTCCCGTCCCATCTCAAGAGGAGGAGATCTCCACAGGAAAGGCGAGAGGAACTCCAGGGTCTTGCCACCATTCCCAGAGTCCCCCAGATGTCTCAGTCCATTCCAGGGAAACCTGTTTTCCCTGCACTGCTTCGTCTTTCAAGCCGAGGATCGACTCACACCATGGTGGCACGTGGGACAGCCCCCTGTGGGAAAGCCTCGTGAGGAAGCCTCGAGGGAAAGCCACAGATCCCTTGATCCACGCGAAGGGAAACGGACACTGCTGCTACAGCTCGGGAGGAAAGCACACGTGCATTCCCCCACTCGAGAGGAGGACTGACTCCCCTGGGGAGTATCCAGAAGTACCCCAAGATTCATGTCAGCACTGGACAGGAATCCACAGGTTCCGGCACTGGCTCCACACAAGGTCTTAGGCCCCAGCTTCGACGGGAGAGGAATCCCGAGGGGCCCCGAGCAACTCTCTTGGGGACTGGCCTTTCCTGAGGACACCAGAGTGGGTCCCTGAGGTCCCCGTCGTACTTCGAGAGCACCTGCCGCACCTCGAGAAAATCCAGGAGGTTCTCCCCTCCAGGCGACATGAGGCCCATTTCCGCTGAGACGTCTCCAGGCTAATGATACCTAACCTCTGGAACTACCAAAGGGTCCTTCACACCCTTGCTGCAACTCAAGAAGTTCCAGGACATACCCGTCTCCACTCGAGAGGAAGCACGAGCGTCCCGCCAACATCTAGAGGAGTCCCGTTTCCGCCTCCTAGCTCGAGAGGAGGGATCCTTTCCCTGCGTGGTCGGGGAAGATTTCCTGGCGTTTCCGTCGCATCTCAAGAGGAGGCGCTCTCTACAGGAAAGGCGAGCGGAAATCCAGGGTCGTGCCACATTCCCAGAGTCCCCCAGATGTCTCAGTCCATTCCAGGGGAAACTGTTTTCCCTGCACTGCGTCGACTTTCAAGACGAGGATCGACTCACACCACGGTGGCACGTGGGACAGCCCTGTGGGAAAGCCTCGTGGGAAAGCCTCGTGAGAAAGCCTCGAGGGAAAGCCACAGATCCCTTGATCCACGCGAAGGGAAGCGACACTGCTGCTACAGCTCGGAAGGAAAGCGCACGTGCATGCCCCCACTCGAGACGAGGACGGACTCCCCTGGGGAGACTCCAGAAGTACCCCAAGATCCATGTCACACTGGTGAGGAATCCTCAGGTTCCGGGACTGACTCCACACAAGGTCTTAGGCCCCAGCATCGAAGGGAGAGGAATCCCGAGAGGCCCCCGAGCAACTCGCATGGGGACTGGCCTTTCCTGAGGCCACCAGAGCGGGTCCCTGAGGTCCCCGTAGTAAGTTGAGAGCACCTGCTGCAACTCGAGAAAATCCAGGAGGTTCTCCCCTCCAGGCGAGATGAGGCCCATTTCCGCTGAGGGTCTCGAGGCTAATCACACCTAACCTCTGGAACTCCCAACGGGTCCTTCACACCCTTGTGCAACTCAAGAAGTTCCCCAACATACCCGTCTCCACTCGAGAGGAAGCACGCGAGTCCCGCCCACATCCAGAGGAGCCCCGTTTCAGCCTTCTAGCTCGAGAGGAGGGATCCATTCCCTGCGTGGTCGGGAAAAATTCCCGGCGTTCCCGTCGCATCTCAAGAGGAGGCGCTCTCCACAGGAAAGGCGAGAGGAACTCCAGGGTCGTGTCACCATTCCAGAGTCCCCAGATGTCTCAGTCCATTCTAGGGAAACCAGTTTTCCCTGCACTGCCTCGACTTTCAAGACGAGGATCGACTCACACCACGGTGGCACGTGGGACAGCCCTTTGGGAAAGCCTCGTGGGAAACCCTCGTGTAAAAGCCTCAAGCGAAAGCCACAGATCCCTTGATCCAGGCGGTGGGAAGCGTGGCACTGCTGCTACAGCACGTGAGTAAAGCGCACATGCATGCCCCCACTCGAGACGAGGACTGACTCCCTGGGGAGACTCCAGAAGTACCCCAATATCCATGTCAGCACTGGAGAGGAATCCTCAGGTTCCGGCACCCACTCCACACAAGATCTTAGGCCCCGGCATCGACCGGAGAGCAATCCCGAGAGGCCCCCAAGCAACTTACATGGGGACTGGCCTTTCCTGAGGCCACCAGAGCGGGTCCCTGAGGTCCCCGTCGTAAGTCGAGAGCACCTGCCGCAACTCGAGAAAATCCAGAAGGTTCTCCCCTCCAGGCGACATGAGGCCCATTTCCGCTGAGGCGTCTCGAGCCTAATGACACCTAAACTCTGGAACTTCGAAAGGGTCCTTCACACCCTTGCTGCAACTCAAGAAGTTCCCCGACATACCCGTCTCCACTCGAGAGGAAGCACGAGAGTCCCGCCACATCCAGAGGAGCCCCTTTTCCGCCTCTTAGCTCGAGAGGAGGGATCCTTTCCGGGCGTGGTCTGGAAAGAATTCCCGGCGTTTCCGTCGCATCTCAAGAGGAGGCGCTCTCCACAGAAAAGGCGAGAGGAACTCCAGGGTCGTGCCACCATTCCCAGAATCCCCCAGATGTCTCAGTCCATTCCAGGGAAACCTGTTTTCCCTGCACTGCCTCCACTTTCAAGCCGAGGATCGACTCACACCACGGTGGCACGTGGGACAGCCCTGTGGAAAGCTTCGTTGGAAAGCCCCGTGGGAAAGCCTCATGGGAAAGCCCCGAGGGAAAGCCACAGATCCCTTGATCCAAGCGAAGGGAAGCGTGACACTGCTACTAGCTAAGAGAGGAAAGCGCAGCTGCAGGCCCCCACTCGAGACGAGGACTGACTCCCTGGGGAG